>NC_057806.1:324334023-324584560 GCF_018294505.1 Triticum aestivum | reverse complement strand
GGTTGAATCGGACAATGTCCGGCGGCGCGCGAGGGGGTTTTAGGGTTAGGGGGAGAAGAGGCCCGAGATTTGGAATGAGGGGTCTATATATAGGCGTAGAGGGAGCTAGGAAGCTCCAAATGAGGTGCGGTTTTCGGCCACGCGATTGTGATCGAACACTCTAGATGATGGAGAGGGTTTAGGTGGGTTTTGGGCTAGTTTGGAAGGGTGTTGGGCTGCAACACACACGTGGCCTTTTCGGTCCTTCGGTTAACCATTGGAGTATCAAATGAAGTCCAAATGGCACGAAACTTGACAGGCGGTCTACCGGTAGTAAACCAAGGCCGCATAACAAGTCTCGGTCCAATCCGAAAACATTTAACCCCCCCCCCCACACACACACACACAAAAAAGGTAGAAAGGACCACCGGAGGAGATAGGAGCGCCGGAATGCAAAACGGACAATGGGGAAAATGCTCGGATGCATGAGACGAACACGTATGCAAATGCAATGCACATGATGACATGATATGATATGCATGACAAAGACAAAACACACGGAGACAAAAACCCGACAACGATGAAATAAAATAACTTAGCGCCGGAAACGGCAAGAGTTGGGATACGTATAAGGTAAATTACATCCGGGGTGTTACAGCCATGTAATTACTTTACTTTATCACTAAGCGGTAGCGATAGTCGTAGAAGCAATAGTTGGTGATACGACAACGATGCTTCAATGGAGATCAATGTGTAAAGTCGGCGATGATGGTGATCATGACGGTGCTTTGGAGATGGAGATCAAAGGCACAAGATGATGATGGCCATATCATATCACTTATATTGATTGCATGTGATGTTTATCCTTTATGCATCTTATTTTGCTTAGTTCGGCGGTAGCATTATAAGATCATCTCTCACTAAATTTCAAGGTATAAGTGTTCTCCCTGAGTATGCACCGTTGCTACAGTTCGTCGTGCCGAGACACCACGTGATGATCGGGTGTGATAAGCTCTACGTTCACATACAACGGGTGCAAGCCAGTTTTGCACACACAGAATACTCGGGTTAAACTTGACGAGCCTAGCATATGCAGATATGGACTCGGAACACTGAGACCGAAAGGTCGAGCATGAATCATATAGTAGATATGATCAACATAGTGATGTTCACCATTGAAAACTACTCCATCTCACATGATGATCGGACATGGTTTAGTTGATATGGATCACGTGGTCACTTAGATGATTAGAGAGATGTCTATCTAAGTGGGTGTTCTTAAGTAATTTAATTAATTGAACTTTAATTTATCATGAACTTAGTACCTCATAGTATTTTGCATATCTATGTTGTATATCAATAGCTCGCATATAGCTCCCTATTTTATTTTTTGATATGTTCCTAGAGAAAAATAAGTTGAAAGATGATAGTGGCAATGATGCGGACTAGGTCCATGATCTGAGGATTATCCTCAGTGCGGCACAGAAGAATTATGTCCTTGATGCACTGCTAGGTGATGGACCTATTGCAGGAGCAGATGCAGACGTTATGAACGCTTGGCAAAGCTCGGTATGATGACTGCTTGATAGTTTAGTGCACCATGCTTTACGGCTTAGAACCGGGACTTCAAAAACATTTCAAACGCCACGGAACATATAAGATGTTCCAAGAGCTGAAATTTGTATTTCAGACTCATGCCCGAGTCAAGAGGTATGAGACCTCTGACAAATACTTTGCCTACAAGATGGAGGAGAATAGCTCAACCAGTGAGCATGTGCTCAGAATGTATGAGTACTACAATCGCTTGAATCAAGTGGGAGTTAATCTTCCAGATAAGATAGTGATTGACAGATTTCTCTAGTCACTATCACCAAGTTACTGGAACTTCGTGATGAACTATGCAAGGGATGACAAAAATGATTCCCCGAGCTCTCCGCGATGCTGTAATCAGGGAAGGTAGAAATAAAGAAAAGCATCAAGTGTTGATGGTTGACAAGACCACTAGTTTCAAGTGAAAGGGCAAGGGAAAAAAGGGAATTTCAAGAAGAATGGCAAGCAAGTTGACACTCCCATAAAGAAGCCCAAAGCTAGACCCAAGCCTGAAACTGAGTGCTTCTACTGCAAAGGAAATGGTCACTGGAAGCGGAACTACCCCAAATACTTGGCGGATGAGAAGGATGGCAAAGTGAACAAAGGTATATTTGATATACAGATTATTGATGTGTACTTTACTAGTGTTCATAGTAACCCCTAGGTATTTGATACCGATTCAGTTGCTAAGATTAGTAACTCGAAACGGGAGTTACAAAATGAACAGAGACTAGTTGAGGGCAAAGTGACGATGTGTGTTGGAAGAGAATCCAAGGTTGATAAGATCAACATCGCATACTCCCTCTACCTTCGGGATTAGTGTTGAACCTAAATAAATGTTATTTGGTGTTTGCGTTAAGCATAATATGATTAGATCATGTTTATTGCAATACGGTTATTCATTTCAAAGAATAATTGTTGTTCTGTTTACATGAATAAAACCTTCTATGGTCATACACTTAATATAAATGGTTTATTTTATCTCGATCATAGTGAAACACATATTCATAATATTGAAGCCAAAAGATGCAAAGTTAATAATGATAGTTCAACTTATTTATGGCACTGCCGTTTAGGTCATATTGGTGTAAAGCGCATGAAGAAACTCCATGCTGATGGGCTCTTGGAATCACTTGATTATGAATCACTTGATACTTATGAACCATGCCTCATGGGCAAGATGACTAAGACTCCGTTCTCCGGAACAATGGAGCGAGCCACTGACTTATTGGAAATAATATATACCGATGTATGCGGTCCGATGAGTGTTGAGGCTCACGGCGGGTATCGTTATTTTTTGACCTTCACAGATGATTTGAGTAGATATGGGTATATCTACTTAATGAAACATAAGTCTGAAACATTTGAAAAGTTCAAAGAATTCTAGAGTGAAGTGGAAATCATCATAGAAAGAAAAGAAAATTTCTACAATCTGATCGTGGAGGTGAATATTTGAGTTATGAGTTTGGTCTTCGTTTGAAACAATGTGGAATAGTTTCACAACTCACGCCACCTGGAACACCACATCATAATGGTGTGTCCGGACGTTGTAACCGTACTTTATTAGATAAGGTGCGATCTATGATGTTACTTACCGATTTACCACTATCGTTTTGGGGTTATGCATTAGAGGCAGCTGCATTCATGTTAAATAAGGGACCATCTAAATCCGTTGAGATGACACCGTATGAACTATGGTTTGGCAAGAAACCTAAGCCATCATTTCTTAAAAGTTTGGAGTTGTGATGCTTATGTGAAAATGTTTCAAACCGATAAGCTCGAACCTAAATCGGAGAAGTGCGTCTTCATAGGATACCGAAAAATAAACTGTTGGGTACACCTTCTATCACAGATCCGAAGGCAAGATATTCATTGCTAAGAATGGATCCTTTCTAGAGAAGGAGTTTCTCTCGAAAGAAGTGAGTGGGAGGAAAGTAGAACTTGATGACGTAATTGTACCTTCTCCCGAATTGGAAAGTAGTTCATCACAGAAATCAGTTCTAGTGATTCCTACACCAATTAGTGAGGAAGCTAATGATGATGATCATGAAACTTCAGATCAAGTTACTACCGAACCTCGTAGGCCAACCAGAGTTCGATCCGCACCAGAGTGGTACGGTAATCCTGTTCTGGAAGTCATGTTACTAGACCATGACAAACCCACGAACTATGAGGAAGCGATGATGAGCCCAGATTCCGTGAAATGGCTTGAGGCCATGAAATCTGAGATGGGATCCATGTATGAGGACAAAGTATGTACTTTGATTGACTTGCTCGATCGGTGAGCCATTGAGAATAAATGGATCTTCAAGAGGAAGACGGACGTTGATAGTAGTGTTACTATCTACAAAGCTCGAATTGTTGCAAAAGGTTTTCAACAAGTTCAAGATGTTGACTACGATGAGATTTTCTCACTCGTATCGATGCTTAAAAGTCTGTCCGAATCATGTCAGCAGTTGCCGCATTTTATGAAATCTGGCAAATGGATGTCAAAACTGCATTCCTTAATGGATGTCTTAAATAATAGTTGTATATGATGCAACCAGAAGGTTTTGTCAATCCTAAAGGTGCTAACAAAGTGTGCAAGCTCCAACAATCCATTTATGGACTGGTGCAAGCCTCTCGGAGTTGGAATATACGCTTTGATAGTATGATCAAAGCATATGGTTTTATACAGACTTTTGGAGAAACCTGTATTTACAAGAAAGTGAGTCGGAGCACTACAGCCTTTCTGATAAGTATATGTGAGTGACATATTGTTATCAGAAATGTTGTAGAATTTTCTAGAAATTATGAAGGAGTGTTTGAAAGGAGTTTTTCAAAGAAAGACCTCGGTGAAGCTACTTACACATTGAGCATCAAGATCTATAGAGATAGATCAAGATGCCTGATAAGATTTTTCAATGAGTACATACCTTGACAAAGATTTTGAAGTAGTTCAAAATAGAAAAGTCAAAGAAGGAGTTCTTGCCTGTGTTGCAAGGTGTGAAGTTGAGTAAGACTCAAAACCCGACCACGACAGATAACAGAAAGAGAATAAAAGTCATTCCCTATTGTTGGGGAACATAGTAATTTCAAAAAAATTCCTACTCACACACGGGATCATGGTGATGCATAGCAACGAGAGGGGAGAGTGTTGTCCACGTACCCTCGTAGACCGTTAAGCGGAAGCGTTATGACAACGCGGTTGATGTAGTCGTATGTCTTCACGATCGACCAATCCTCAGTACCGAACGTACGGCACCTTCACGTTCAGCACACGTTCAGCTCGGTGACGTCCCACGAACTCATGATCCAGTAGAGCTCGGGGAAGAGTTTCGTCAGCACGACGGCTTGGTGACGATGTTGATGAAGTTCTGCAGCAGGGCTTCGCCTAAACACCACTACAGTATGACCGAGGTGGATTATGGTGGAGGGGGGCACCGCACACGGCTGGGAGACATCTTTGTGATCAACTTGTGTGTCTAGAGGTGCCCCCCTGCCCCTGTATATAAAGGAGCAAGGGGGAGGCCGGCCGGCCCTTGTTGGCGCGCCTAGGAGGAGGAATCCTCCTCCTAGTAGGAGTAGGATTCCTCCCTTTCCTACTCATACTAGGAGGGGGAAAGGCATGGAGAGAAAGAGAAGGAAAGGGGGGCGCCGCCCCCTTCTCCTAGTCCAATCCGGACAGGGGGGAGGGGGCGCGCTGCCTGCCCTAGGCCGGCCCCTCTCTCTTTCCCTTATGGCCCAACAAGGCCCATTAGTCCCCGGGGGGTTCCGGTAACCCCTCCGATACTCCGGTAAAATCCCGATTTCACCCGGAACTATTCCGATGTCTAAATGTAGGCTTCCAATATACCAATCTTTACGTCTCGACCATTTCGAGACTCCTCGTCATGTCCATGATCAAATCCGGGACTTCGAACTACCTTCGGTACATCAAAACATATAAACTCATAAAACCGATCGTCACAGAACTTTAAGCGTGCGGACCCTACGGGTTCGAGAACTATGTAGACATGACCGAGACACGTTTCCGGTCAATAACCAATAGCGGAACCTGGATGCTCATATTGGTTCCTACATATTCTACGAAGATCTTTATCGGTCAAACCGCACAACACTATACGTTGCTCTCTTTGTCATCGGTATGTTACTTGCGTGAGATTCGATCGTTGGTATCCCAATACCTAGTTCAATCTCATTACCGGCAAGTCTCTTTAATCGTTCCGTAATACATCATCCCGTAACTAACTCATTAGTTATCATGCTTGCAAGGCTTATAGTGATGTGTATTACCGAGAGGGCCCAGAGATATCTCTCCGACAATCGGACTGACAAATCCTAATCTTGATCTATGCCAACTCAACAAGTACCATCGGAGACACGTATAGAGCACCTTTATAATCACCCAGTTACGTTGTGACGTCTGGTAGCACACAAAGTGTTCCTCTGGTATTCGGGAGTTGCATAATCTCATAGTCATAAGAACATGTATAAGTCATGAAGAAAGCAATAGCAGTAAACAAACGATCACATGCTAAGCTAACGGAATAGGTCAAGCCAATCACATGATTCTCCTAATGATGTGATCCCATTGATCAAATAACAACTCATGTCTATGGTTAGGAAACTTAACCATCTTTGATCAATGAGCTAGTCAAGTAGAGGCATACTAGTGACACTATGTTTGTCTATGTATTCACACATGTATTATGTTTCCGGTTAATACAATTCTAGCATGAATAATAAATATTTATCATGAAATAAGGAAATAAATAATAACTTTATTATTGCCTCTAGGGCATATTTCCTTCAGTCTCCCACTTGCACTAGAGTCAATAATCTAGATTACACAGTAATGATTTTAACACCCATGGAGCCTTGGTGTTGATCATGTTTTGCTCGTGGAAGAGGCTTAGTCAACAGGTCTGCAACATTTTGATCCGTATGTATCTTGCAAATCTCTATGTCTCCCACCTGGACTTGATCCTAGATGGAGTTGAAGCGTCTCTTGATGTGCTTGGTTCTCTTGTGAAATCTGGATTCTTTTGCCAGGGTAATTGCACCAGTATTGTCACAAAAGATTTTCATTAGACCCGATGCACTAGGTATGACACCTAGATCGGATATGAACTCCTTCATCCAGACTCCTTCATTCGCTTCTTCCGAAGCAGCAATGTACTCCACTTCACATGTAGATCCTGCCACGATGCTCTGTTTAGAACTGCTCCAACTGACAGCTCCATCGTTTAATATAAACATGTATCTGGTTTGCGACTTAGAATTGTTCGGATTAGTGTCAAAGCTTGCATCATCGTATCCATTTACGATGAGATCTTTGTCACCTCCATAAACGAGAAACATATCCTTGGTCCATTTGAGGTACTTCAAGATGTTCTTGACTGCTGTCCAGTGATCCACTCCTGGATTACTTTGGTACCTCCCTGCTAGGCTAATAGAAAGGCACACATCAGGTCTAGTACACAACATTGCATACATGATAGAGCCTATGGCTGAAGCATAGGGAACACTTTTCATTTTCTCTCTATCTTCTGCAGTGGTCAGGCATTGAGTCTTAGTCAACTTCATACCTCGTAACACAGGCAAGAACCCTTTCTTAGCTTGATCCATTTTGAACTTCTTCAAGACTTTATCAAGGTATGTGCTTTGTGAAAGTCCAATTAAGCGTCTTGATCTATCTCTATAGATCTTGATGCCTAATATATAAGCAGCTTCACCGAGGTCTTTCATTGAAAAACTTTTATTCAAGTATCCTTTTATGCTGTCCAAAAATTCTATATCATTTCCAATCAACAATATGTCATCCACATATAATATTAGAAATGCTACAGAGCTCCCGCTCACTTTCTTGTAAATACAGGCTTCTCCAAAAGTCTATATAAAACCATATGCTTTGATCACACAATCAAAACGTTTATTCCAACTCCGGGAGGCTTGCACCAGTCCATAAATGGATCGCTGGAGCTTGCACACTTTGTTAGCTCCCTTTGTATCGATAAAACCTTCAGGTTGCATCATATACAACTCTTCTTCCAGAAATCCATTCAGGAATGCAGTTTTTACATCCATTTGCCAAATTTCATAATCATAAAATGCGACAATTGCTAACATGATTCAGACGGACTTTAGCATCGCTACGGGTGAGAAGGTCTCATCATAGTCAACTCCTTGAACTTGTCAAAAACCTTTCGGAACAAGTCGAGCTTTGTAGACAATAACATTACCGTCATCGTCTGTCTTCTTCTTGAAGATCCATTTGTTCTCGATGGCTTGTCGATCATCGGGCAAGTCAACCAAAGTCCACACTTTGTTCTCATACATGGATCCCATCTCAGATTTCATGGCCTCAAGCCATTTTGCGGAATCTGGGCTCATCATCGCTTCCTCATAGTTCGTAGGTTCGTCATGGTCAAGTAACATGACCTCCAGAACTGGATTACCGTACCACTCTGGTGCGGATCTTATTCTGGTTGACCTACGAGGTTCGGTAGTAACTTGATCTAAAGTTTCATGATCATCATCATTAGCTTCCTCGCTAATTGGTGTAGATGTCACAGGAACCGGTTTCTGTGATGAACTACTTTCCAATAAGAGAGTTGGTACAGTTACCTCATCAAGTTCTACTTTCCTCCCACTCACTTCTTTCGAGAGAAACTCCTTCTAGAAAGGATCCATTCTTAGCAACGAATATATTGCCTTCGGATCTGTGATACAAGGTGTACCCTATAGTTTCCTTTGGGTATCCTATGAAGACACATTTCTCCGATTTGGGTTCGAGCTTATCAGGTTGAAGCTTTTTCACATAAGCATCGCAGCCCCAAACTTTAAGAAACAACAACTTTGGTTTCTTGCCAAACCATAGTTCATAAGGCGTCGTCTCAACGGATTTTGATGGTGCCCTATTTAACGTGAATGCAACCGTCTCTAAAGCATAACCCCAAAACGATAGCGGTAAATCAGTAAGAGACATCATAGATCGCATCATATCTAGTAAAATACGATTATGACGTTTGGACACACCATTACGTTGTGGTGTTCCGGGTGGCGTGAGCTGCGAAACTATTCTGCATTGTTTCAAATGTATGCCAAACTCGTAACTCAAATATTCTCCTCCACGATCAGATCGTAGAAACTTTATTTTCTTGTTACGATGATTTTCGACTTCACTTTGAAATTCTTTGAACTTTTCAAATGTTTCAGACTTATGTTTCATTAAGTAGATATACCCATATCTTCTTAAATCATCTGTGAAGGTGAGAAAATAACGATACCCGCCGCGAGCCTCAATATTCATTGAACCACATACATCAGTATGTATGATTTCCAATAAATCTGTTGCTCGCTCCATAGTTCCGGAGAACGACGTTTTAGTCATCTTGCCCATAAGGCATGGTTCGCAAGTACCAAGTAATTCATAATCAAGTGATTACAAAAGTCCATCAGTATGGAGTTTCTTCATGTGCTTTATACCAATATGACCCGAACGGCAGTGCCACAAATAAGTTGCACTATCATTATCAACTCTACATCTTTTGGCTTCAACATTATGAATATGTGTATCACTACTATCGAGATTCAACAAGAATAGACCACTCTTTAAGGGTGCATGACCATAAAAGATATTACTCTTATAAATAGAACAACCATTATTCTCATATTTAAATGAATAACCGTCTCGCATCAAACAAGATCCAGATATAATGTTCATGCTTAACGCTGGCACCAAATAACAATTATTTAGGTCTAAAACTAATCCCGAAGGTAGATGTAGAGGTAGCATGCCGACGGCGATCACATCGACTTTGGAACCATTTCCCAGGCGCATCGTCACCTCGTCCTTAGCCAGTCTTCGCTTAATCCGTAGTCCCTGTTTTGAGTTGCAAATATTAGCAACAGAACCAGTATCAAATACCCAGGTTCTACTGCGAGCTCTGGTAAGGTACACATCAATAACATGTATATCACATATACCTTTGTTCACTTTGCCATCCTTCTTATCCGCCAAATACTTGGGGCAGTTTCGCTTCCAGTGACCAGTCTGTTTGCAGTAGAAGCACTCAGTCTCAGGCTTAGGTCCAGACTTGGGTTTCTTCTCCTGAGCAACAACTTGTTTGCCGTCTTCTTGAAGTTCCCCTTTTTCTTCCCTTTGCCCTTTTTCTTGAAACTGGTGTTTTTATTGACCATCAACACTTGATGCTTCTTCTTGATTTCTACCTATGTAGCTTTTAGCATTGCGAAGAGCTTGGGAATTGTCTTATTCATCCCTTGCATATTATAGTTCATCATGAAGCTTTTGTAGCTTGGTGGTAGTGATTGAAGAACTCTGTCAATGACACTATCAACAGGAAGATTAACTCCCAGTTGAGTCAAGTGATTATGATACCCAGACATTTTGAGTATATGCTCACTAACAGAACTATTCTCCTCCATCTTGCAGCTATAGAACTTATTGGAGACTTCATATCTCTCAATCCGGGCATTTGCTTGAAATATTAACTTCAACTCCTCGAACATCTCATATGCTCCATGATGTTCAAAACATCGTTGAAGTCCCGGTTCTAAGTCATAAAGCATGGCACACTGAACTATCGAGTAGTCATCAGCTTTACTCTGCCAAACGTTCTTAATGTTGTCAGCAGCATCTGTAGCAGGTCTGGCACCCAGCGGTGCTTCCAGGACGTAATTCTTCTGTGCAGCAATGAGGATAATCCTCAAGTTACGGACCTAGTCCGTGTAATTGTTACCATCATCTTTCAACTTTGCTTTCTCAAGGAACACATTAAAATTCAACGGAACAACAACACGGGCCATCTATCTACAACAACATAGATAAGCAAAATACTATCAGGTACTAAGTTCATGATAAATTTAAGTTCAATTAATCATATTACTTAAGAACACCCACTTAGATAGACATCCCTCTAATCATCTAAGTGATCATGTGATCCATATCAACTAAACCATAACCGATCAACACGTGAAATGGAGTAGTTTTCAATGGTGAACATCACTATGTTGATCATATCTACTATATGATTCACGCTCGATCTTTCGGTCTCAGTGTTCCGAGGCCATATCTGCATATGCTAGGCTCGTCAAGTTTAACTCGAGTATTCTGCGTGTGCAAAACTGGCCTGCACCCGTTGTAGATGGACGTAGAGCTTATCACACCCGATCATCACGTGGTGTCTCAGCATGACGAACTTTGGCAATGGTACATACTCAGGGAGAACACTTTTATCTTGAAATTTAGTGAGAGATCATCTTATAATGCTACCGTCAAACAAAGCAAAATAAGATGCATAAAGGATAAACATCACATGCAATCAATATAAGTGATATGATATGGCCATCATCATATTGTGCTTGTGATCTCCATATCCGAAGCACCGTCATGATCACCATTGTCACCGGCGCGGCACCTTGATCTCCATCGTAGCATCGTTGTCGTCTCGCCAACAATTGCTTCTACGACTATCGCTACCGCTTAGTGATAAAATAAAGCAATTATAGGGTGATTGCATTGCATACAATAAAGCGACAACCATATGGCTCCTGCCAGTTGCCGATAACTCTGTTACGAAACATGATCATCTCATACAATAAATATAGCATCATGTCTTGACCATATCACATCACAACATGCCCTGAAAAAACAAGTTAGACGTCCTCTACTTTGTTGTTGCAAGTTTTACGTGGCTGCTACGGGCTGAGCAAGAACCGTTCTTACCTACGCATCAAAACCACAACGATAGTTCGTCAAATTGGTGCTGTTTTAACCTTCTCAAGGACCGGGCGTAGTCACACTCGGTTCAACTAAAGTTGGAGAAACTGACACCCACCAGCCACCTATCTGCAAAGCACGTCGGTAGAACCAGTCTCGCGTAAGCGTACGCGTAATGTTGGTCCGGGCCGCTTCATCCAACAATACCGTTGAACCAAAGTATGACATGATGGTAAGCAGTATGAATTGTATCGCCCACAACTCACTTGTGTTCTACTCGGGCATATAACATCTACGCATAAAACCTGGCTTGGATGCCACTGTCGGGGAACGTAGTAATTTCAAAATTTTCCTACGCACACATAGGATCATGGTGATGCATAGCAACGAGAGGGGAGAGTGTTGTCTACGTACCCTCGTAGACCGTTAAGCAGAAGCGTTATGACAACGTGGTTGATGTAGTCGTACGTCTTCACGATCAACCGATCCTCAGTACCGAACGTACGGCACCTCCGCGTTCAGCACATGTTCAGCTCGGTGATGTCCCACAAACTCATGATCCAGTAGAGCTCGGGGAAGAGTTTTGTCAGCACGACGGCTTAGTGATGATGTTGATGAAGTTCTGCAGCAGGGCTTCCCCTAAACACCGCTACAGTATGACCGAGGTGGTTTATGGTGGAGGGGGGCACCACACACGGCTGGGAGAGATCTTTGTGATCAACTTGTGTGTCTAGAGGTGCCCCCTGCCCCTGTATATAAAGGAGCAAGGGGGAGGCCGGCCGACCCTTGTTGGCGCGCCTAGGAGGAGGAATCCTCCTCCTAGTAGGAGTAGGATTCCTCCCTTTCCTACTCCTACTAGGAGGGGGAAAGGCAGGGAGAGAAAGAGAAGGAAAGGGGGGTGCCGCCCCCTTCTCCTAGTCCAATTCGGATAGGGGGAAGGGGGCGCACTGCCTGCCCTAGGCTGGCCCCTCTCTCTTTCCCTTATGGCACAACAAGGCCCATTAGTCCCCGGGGGGTTCCGGTAACCCCTCAGGTACTCCGGTAAAATCCCGATTTCACCCGGAACTATTCTGATGTCCAAATGTAGGCTTACAATATATCAATATTTATGTCTTGACCATTTCGAGACTCCTCGTCATGTCCGTGATCAAATTCGGGACTCCGAACTACCTTTGGTACGTCAAAACATATAAACTCATAAAACCGATGGTCACAGAACTTTAAGCGTGCGGACCCTACGGGTTCGAGAACTATGTAGACATGACCGAGACACGTTTCTGGTCAATAACCAATAGAGGAACCTAGATGCTCATATTGGTTCCTACATATTCTACGAAGATCTTTATCGGTCAAACCGCACAACACTATACGTTGTTCTCTTTGTCATCGGTATGTTACTTGCCCGAGATTCGATCGTTGGTATCCCAATACCTAGTTCAATCTCGTTACCGTCAAGTCTCTTTACTCGTTTCGTTATACATCATCCCATAACTAACTCATTAATTATCATGCTTGCAAGGCTTATAGTGATGTGTATTACCGAGAGGGCCCAGAGATACCTCTGGGACAATCGGAGTGATAAATCCTAATCTTGATCTATGCCAACTCAACAAGTACCATCGGAGACACCTGTAGAGCACCTTTATAATCACCCAATTATGTTGTGACGTTTGGTAGCACACAAAGTGTTCCTCCGGTATTCGGGAGTTGCATAATCTCATAGTCATAAGAACATGTATAAGTCATGAAGAAAGCAATAGCAGTAAACAAATGATCAAGTGCTAAGCTAACGGAATGGGTCAAGTCAATCACATCATTCTCCTAATGATGTGATCCCATTGATCAAATAACAACTCATGTCTATGGTTAGGAAACTTAACCATCTTTGATCAATGAGCTAGTCAAGTAGAGGCATACTAGTGACACTATGTTTGTCTATGTATTCACACATGTATTGTGTTTCCGGTTAATACAATTCTAGCATGAATAATAAACATTTATCATGAAATAAGGAAATAAATAATAACTTTATTATTGCCTCTAGGGCATATTTCCTTCACCTATGCCTCAGTCATAGGTTCTATAAAGTATGTTATGTTGTGTACTAGACCTATTGTGTACCTCACCAAGAGTTTAGCAAGAGGGTACAATAGTGATCCAGGAGTGGATCATTGGACACCGGTCAAAATTGTCCTTAGAGGACTAAGGAAATATTTCTCGATTATGGAGGTGATAAAAGAGTTCGTCGTAAAGAGTTACGTCGATGCAAGCTTTTGACACCGATCTGGATGACTCTAAGTATCGATCTAGATACATATTGAAAGTGGGAGCAATTAGCTAGAGTAGCTCCATGTAGAGTATTGTAGACATAGAAATTTGCAATATACATACGGCTCTGAATGTGACAGACCCATTGACTAAGCTTCTCTCACAAGAAAAACATGATCACACCTTAGTACTCTTTGGGTGCTAATCACATAGTGATGTGAACTAGATTATTGACTCTAGTAAAACCCTTTGGGTATTAGTCACATGACGATGTGAACTATTCACATGGTAATGTGAACTATTGGTGTTAAATCACATGGCGATGTGAACTAGATTATTGACTCTAGTGCAAGAGGGAGACTGAAGGAAATATGCCCTAGAGGCAATAATAAAGTTTTTATTTATATTTCCTTATATCATGATAAATGTTTATTATTCATGCTAGAATTGTATTAAACGAAAACTTAGTACATGTGTGAATACATAGACAAACAGAGTGTCCCTAGTATGCCCCTACTTGACTAGCTCGTTAATCAAAGATGGTTAAGTTTCCTAGCCATAGACATGTGTTGTCATTTGATGAACGGGATCACATCATTAGAGAATGATGTGATGGACAAGACCCATCCGTTAGCTTAGCACTATGATCGTTTAGTTTATTGCTATTGCTTTTTTCATGACTTATACATGTTCCTATGACTATGAGATTATGCAACTCCCGAATACCGGAGGAACACTTAGTGTGCTAACAAACATCACAACATAACTGAGTGATTATAAAGATGCTCTATAGGTGTCTCCGATGGTGTTTGTTGAGTTGGCATACATCAAGATTAAGATTTGTCACTCCGATTGTCGGAGAGGTATCTCTGGGCCCTCTCGGTAATGCACATCACTATAAGCCTTGCAAGGAATGTGACTATTGAGTTAGTTACGGGATGATGCATTACGGAACGAGTAAAGAGACTTGCCGGTAACGAGATTGAACTAGGTATTGAGATACCGACAATCTAATCTCGGGCAAGTAACATACCGATGACAAAGGGAACAACGTATATCGTTATGCGATTTGACCGATAAAGATCTTTGTAGAATATGTGGGAGCCAATATGAACATCCAGGTTCCGCTATTAGTTATTGACCGGAGACGTGTCTTGGCCATGTCTACATAGTTCTCGAACCCGTAGGGTCCGCACGCTTAACGTTCAGTGACGATCGGTATTCTAACTTTATGTGTTTTGATGTACCGAAGGTAGTTCGGAGTCCCGAATATGATCACGGACATGACGAGGAGTCTCGAATGGTCGAGACATAAAGATTGATATATTGGATGACTATATTCGGACACCGGATGAGTTCCGGGGGTCACCGAATAATTATCAAAGTGCCGGGGGGTTATCGAAACCCCCCGGGGGAAGTAATGGACCACATGGGCCTTAGTGGAGAGAGAGAGGGCCGGCCAAGGCAGGGCCACGCGCCCCCTCCCCTCTAGTCCAAATTGGACTAGGGAAGGGGGGAGGCGCCCCCCTTTCCTTCTCTTCTCTCCCTCTCCTTCCTTCCCCCTTCCTCCTCCTAGTAGGACTAGGAAAGGGGAGTCCTACTCCTACTAGGAGGAGGACTTCTCCTCTCCTGGCGCGCCCCAAGGGCCGGCCGGCCTCCTCCCTTGCTCCTTTATATATGGGGGCAGGGGGCACCCTAGAACACACATGTTGATCATTGATCCCTTAGCCGTGTGCGGTGCCCCCCTCCACCATAATCCACCTCGATCATATCATCGTAGTGCTTAGGCGAAGCCCTATGACGGTAGCTTCATCATCACCGTCATCACGCCGTCGTGCTGATGAAGCTCTCCCTCGACACTCAGCTAGATCGAGAGTTCGTGGGACGTCACCGAGCCGAACGTGTGCACATCGCGGAGGTGCCGTACTTCAGTACTAGGATCGGTCGGATCGTGAAGACGTACGACTACATCAACCGCGTTGTCATAACGCTTCCGCTCACGGTCTACGAGGGTACATGGACAACACTCTTCCCCTCTCGTTGCTATGCATCACCATGATAGATCTTGTGTGCGTAGGAAATGTTTTGAAATTACTGCATTCCCTAACAGTCAATGAGCTTCTTGCACAAGATGGCCTAGTTGCGAAGCACCATGGAGTTGCTGCTGGTGTACACCTTAGGAAAGGTGCAGTTGTCGTTGCGGAGGAACGTAGCAAAATCTTTATAAGGCCTCATGGACCTAAAGTAGTGGTACACAAGGGCCTGGTCATGCACACATGCATGGGCGACGTCAATCTACTAGTCCTAGCTAGAACGCAAACGAGTGTACAAGAGGTCAAGTCCCACCCCCTTGTGCTTGTCCTCCTGTAGGTACCGCTAGAATGTGACGATGCAGTGCTTCGTCGACTCCGGATCGTTGGTGTAAATCACCTTCACCATGGTGGTTCCACGGGCCTACACGAGGAACTCCTTGCCAAACTCCTTCATCCATGTTCACCCCTGGGGTCACCATTGGAAAGGCCTACACTGGTTCATCGACGTCCTATACAACTGGTTTTTACCCCCTTTCCGCAACATAGTTTTAAACTATCGCCTTGCATGTGTGGGCAATAGGGGGGCCCGTCCCACATGACCCTAAAAATCATCGGCGATAGGGAGTAAGAATGCATACGTTTGGCAGAACTAAGTGTATGCGATGCCCGCGTCTATCCCAAATGCGAGTCGTCACCCAACCGTTTTCGATATATCAAATTTCCCAAACGCTCCATCCTTGTTACTCATGTGGGATGGAATTACCACTATTCTGTGATGCAACGTTTACGATACACACTACATCATAAACAGTTAATGATTCTAAACCTTTTATGATAAGTGTGGTCTAACACTAACATTTAGTTCAACAATACCGTCTGTGATAGGATGTAAGGGTGCATACAGTTGTCTTTATAAAATTGTATGCGAAGCTTGAATCTATTCCACATGTTGATTTGTCGATAAACGTTTGTGATAAATAAAATGTCCCAAATGATTCATCTGCAGTACCTGTGTCGGATGATCGAAGGCCTATCGCACACGTTCTTCTATGACCAAAGTTTATGATCCACATGATATCATAAACAGTTCATGTTTGCAAAGCGTGTGTGATAAGGAGACTATCAGAACATTTAATAAGAAGGAACTGTGTGTGCTTATGTTGTTAATTTCACATGTTTCTTGGCTGATCATGTGTGCAGTACAGATTCATCACACACATTGTGATGCGGAGCGTCTTACGGACATCGCCATGTCAAGAGTTCATTCGGCAAGTGACACGTGTGACATCTACTTCACATACATAAAGTTTAATCATCTCCTTTACACATGTTCACTTGACCCCTTTGAGGATGGTATACTACTTGACATCCCTCTCGTGTGCATGCGTAGGTATTACATGGGCTTCATCGACGACGAGGAGGAGTTCAAGCGCAAGAGAACATATACATCATCCAAGAAGGGAGGAGGAAGAAGGACCCCAAGACGCGAAGCACCGGAGGCCTCGGACCACCCTGGCTGCCCAGCCTCCTATGCCCTGGGTGCCCAGTCTGATGGCCACAAAGGGCGCGGCCCCGCTGTCCACCCCGGGTGCTCGGGCTTTCACCCTCGGGTGCCTGCACCCTCTATGCCTCGACTCCGGGTGCCCGACGCCCTTTACCCCGGGTGCCCGGACTTGCCTGCATGCATGTATTGGGCTTTGGCCCATGTATCTTTCCCATTTCGCCCTCACTTGTCTGTTCATGCCTTGGACCTATGTATACTCCTTCTCCTCATTTCTAGGGTTAGATAAGAATAGACACTAATCATAGAGCTTAGCTCATGTATCTCCCCTTGTGGGATTCCTCTTGAGAGAGAAGGCTCCAATGGAGTACAAGACCTCCACTTGTGGAGAAACATTCCCCAAGTGAATCATCAAGACCTCATCTCCTCTTGGATTTGGGATGAACTTTACCTTGTATCTTTGTTCCCTTTGTTGTTCATTTACCTTTGTGCCTCTCATGTGTTTGCTGGTCTAGTGGATGTGTGATTGGACTTGTTCTTGAGTGTTTCTCTTGTGATTTCCCCTCTTGTTCTTCGTGTTCTTCGCGTTCTTCGTGGATCCCCCTCCAATTCATGAAAGATCTCCACTTATGGTCTCCACCCTACAACATCTTGGTATCATGAGCAAGGTTGATCACGAATTTGGAGTATCCCTCAGCGTTTTCTAGCCTAATTTTGTGTGTTTTTGTCCAATTCGAAAATTCCCCACAAAAAGAGCCCCAAAAAATTTCTTGCATTTTTTGGTACTTTTGAGTTTTTGTTGATTTTGATCTGTGGATCTAGTTTTTGGCAAATGGATCTACCCCCCTTGGTGTTCCCTAGCCCCAATTTTTCTTTTTACCCATCCAATTTGGAGCTTGGAATCAAGTTCTCCCGCCCCTAGTTCAAGATCTGAAAATTTTGCCCAAAATCGAGTATTCTTGGCCTACCCCGGGTACCTAGACCCGTTTACCCCTAGCACCCGGACCCTCAGGACATTTTCGCGCGAAGTCTCTGACCATCCCGGGCACCCGGACCCCTTTTACTCGGGCACCCGGACCCCCGGGCAACTTTCGCCCAAACCCCTTGACCACCCCGGGCGTCCGCACCCCTTACCCCCAGTCACCCGGACCCCTGGGCCACTTTTCCGCCCAGCTCCCTGACCACCCCGGGCACCCGCACCCTCCCACCCCCGGGTGCCCACACACCCATTTTCAGCCCACTTTCGAAAACCGTTTTGGCCATAACTAATTCATACAGAGTTCGATTTTCGCGTTCTTTAGCTCGTTTTGTAGCTACTGACATCCTCCATCCCACAAAAATACTAACACCATCATTTGACTCCATAAAATTTTTCAATTTTTGTCATCTTTGCCTAGGCCCTGCATAATATCATCCGCAATACCACCATAGACTTCCGCAACCTAACCCATTTTATTTCCCATTGCATTTTTGGCTGTTTGAGTTGTGATTCGAGTCTCCTAAGGTGTTTCGGCTACTTAGGGACGGTTACATCTTCATCCACCACCAGACGCTTGTATCATTCCATCGACTACATCCACAACGAGCTTCCGCAATCAACGACGATCGTCCATCCTTTGAGACCATCTTCAACCGGAAGCAAGGCTGGTTACCCCCGGCTTCGTGAAAGGTTGAGTGTGACAAAGGTATCCATTCCGTGATAAACTTTTCCTTCCTTGCCATTACATATTGATGGCCCCACCATCTTTGCGAATACCTTCATACCTATTGAGACTAGCTATCCGAGTATTGTTGGGCTTCACGAAAACTTGTGCACCATAGTGATACGATATCATATTGTTGCATCATTGGATATATCATATAGTGAAATTGTTTGCTCCCATGCATATCTTGTCATACTTGTCTCGTGTATTTGGTTGAGGCTCAATAAGAAAAGTGGAAAGGAAGATAAGAGCAAAAAAAGTACAAAAAAGCTTTTAAGCAAGAGAAAGATCCAAAGCTTATAAGCAAAGAGTGGAGCATGAAAAGAGATACTTGTGCATGTGGATACATGGAATAGAAAATGTTTTGCTTGCATATAGGATTGGTGCCAAGTGGTGAATCGTTCCCAAACGAGCAATAAGCTAGCATCTCTCCTTGCGTTTGTGCAACACGAGCTTA
The DNA here is from genome assembly GCF_018294505.1 of Triticum aestivum. Classification (NCBI taxonomy): domain Eukaryota; kingdom Viridiplantae; phylum Streptophyta; class Magnoliopsida; order Poales; family Poaceae; genus Triticum; species Triticum aestivum. The sequence goes on along the minus strand of NC_057806.1, from coordinate 324,565,305 downwards.
GTCTTCATTAGGCAATCTTGTATTGCTCATTCCTATAGTTGCACAAGCCACATTATTCCACCGCGTGTGTTTCTTTATTGCCCTCCTCTATATTTGTGATCACTTGCTTTCCATTTTGAGTCCTTTGGATTTATTTCAACATTTACAATATCTTGGACTTCAATTTGCTTGAATTTTGTGCCACTTGTCCTAACCAAGCCACTCGATAAGCTTTACTTTGTAGGTGTGAGTGAACAAGTCCAGTACCAATTCCACTAGTCTTTCATCTCACATTGAGTGACACGAGATACATCCTCAACTTTGGGAAAAGGTATCTTGGTATTGTTTATCTCATTTCCTTCTCATTTTTTCTTGAGTCTTGTGATGGATAGGAAAAGCACTTCTACTTCGGTCTACAACCACGATGACAAGTTTGATGCCATGACGACCTTCATCGACGCCAAGATGGAAAACCACATGGCGGAGTTCAAGGTCCACATCAATAACCGCAAGCGGTCTTCCTCATCTTCGAGAAGATGCTCAAGTGCAAAGACTACTGAGCTACCATCTCCGGCAAGGTCTCATTGGCATGGACACCATCACCAACGAGAACGTGAAGGTCAAGAGCTCAACACCAACCACCACTCTATGACTTCACCATCTACCTTGGCATCTTTGCCAAGTGACTTTAAGGCATCTTCGCCTTCGGACGTACGGCATCTTCGCCTACTCCACGAGCTCAAGTCCACTGCTTCCATGAGCTACTTCGACTTCGATGATGATGATGAGATTCCATTCTTTGGGACTCGTGACCCCCGAGGAGTACCTCGAATGAGAGTGCAATATGGATGACTAACTCAAGCTACATCAAGTTCCCTCCAAAGATCAAGTGAAGTGCGCCACAAGTAACTTCCACGACTACGCGTCAACATGGTGGCTCCACACACCTTCGAAGAGCTTCAACATGAGTTGGCCCAAGACGAAGAGAGCTATACAAGGAGAGTTTTTACCTTATACCTACATGGAACAACTTCAACGCCTATTGGAGAACACCATCCAAGGATCCAAGTCCCTCGACGAGTACTTCAAGGAGATGAAGAAAGCCTTGCGTCGAGCCGGCGTGCACGACCCCATTTGGATGAAGTTCTACTTCATGATGGGATTGAACAACGACATCGCCAAGACTCTCTTCACCAACAACTACGAGTCCCTTGATGACATGTACTTTGGTGCTCTCAAGGTGGAGCAAGAACTCAAGAAGGCCAAGTCTACTCGACCACAAGCACACTTCGTGATGACCATGCTCCAAGAAGGCGAGCATGAGGTTAGTACCACCGAGATGTCCAAGCCCGACGAGCTCCAAGATGATGTTCCAAAGTTCGACTTCACCGCCATCCCTTTTTGTGGAATTGATGATGTCGAGTCTACTACGACTCTTTTTCAAGATGATGCAGCGACGAGTATGACTATGGAGCAACTCAAGGGCCAAGATTTGGAGGCGAGCGACACTGTGATGAGCAAGGATGATGCTTCCATCTTTGGAGGCGAGAGTGATGATGTGCCATCTTCGGCCTTCATCCACGACGAGAGTGATGATGTGCCATCTTCGGCTTTCATCCATGATGAGAGTGATGATGTGCCATCTTCGGACTTCATCCACAACGACGACTATGAGATGGTTGAGCATGGTATTTTCCCTTTGACCACACAGACGTATGATCACTTGAGTGACTTGTGCCACCATATTGAGAGTGAGAGTGACTTCACCACTAGCCCCATATATGATGAGCTGCCCCAATTCCCATGTGAGGAGTGTCGGTGTCAAAATCGGCCGATCTCAGGTAGGGGGTACCAAACTGTGCGTCTGAGGATCGAAGGTAACAAGGGACAGGGGGAACACGATGTTTACCCAGGTTCGGGCCCTCTTAATGGAGGTAAAACCCTACGTCCTGCTTGATTGTATTTGATAAGTATAGGGGTTACAAGAGTTGATCTACCTCGAGGTCGTAGTGGCTAAACCCTAGATGCCTAGCCTGTATGAATTCTGATCGCCTCTATGGACTAACCCCTCTGGTTTATATACATATCGGAGGGGCCTAGGGTTGCACAGAGTCAGATTACAAAGGAAGGAAATTACATATCCGAACACCAATCTTGCCATCCACGCACAGGAGAGTCCTACCCAGACACAGGGGAAGGCCTTCTGCCTTATATCTTCATGGCCCAACAGTCCGGCCCATGTCACATAGCCCGGACACCCGAGGACCCCCTAATCCAGGACTCCCTCAGTAGCCCCCGAACCAGTCTTCAATGATGATATGTTCGGCACGCGGATTGTCTTCGGCATTGCAAGGCGGGTTCCTCCTCCTGAGTACTTCAAAGCAATCTTCTAAATAAAAGAACTATATCTGGCTCTATATAATTGCGGCAACCCTTGATCACGAAGGTAAGATACCAAATAAAACAGTGTCTTTTCACTGACAACTTTTTTGGGGAAACGTCACATTTGTCTTGTTAACATTTTGAACCATTTTTACACCTCCTGCTTCGCATTTCGAGGCACAACCTCCATTGACACGTCTTGTCAAAACAGAGATCGTGTCCTCCCTTTACGGGTTCCTCATCAATACGGTTTTGGGCAATCCAACCGTGCCATTCGCACGACCCCTCGGGAACAGGTGAATTTTAAGGCTTGGGGGGGGGGGCGCTTGATATTCACAGACTATATAAGAGGTTAAAGATTCCCTTATCTTCCCCACACCTTCTTCCTTCTCCTGTTTTCCCATCTTCAAGCTCCAGCGCCCAAACTTCAATCTTTCCCACCGCCACCAGCCTCTCGAGCCATGTCTGGATCTGGTTCAAAGGGCAAGTGAGAGGCCTCCTCCGTCACCGAGAAGGACATCAAGGAGCTCCGGGAGGCGGGGTATCTGTCTGCGGACATTGCGCATAGGTTCCCTACCAAGGACCAAGTCGACCCCATTCCGGAGCCCGGCGAAAGGGTTGTATTCATCCCCCACTTCCTCTGCGGGCTAGGGTTTCCCCTCCACCACTTCGTCCGGGGCCTCATGTTCTACTACGGGCTAGATTTCCATGATGTAGCCCCGAATTCTTCCCTTCACATCTCGGCGTTCATCATCGTGTGTGAGGCGCTACTCCACATACCCCCACACTTCGTCCTATGGCTCAAGGTCTTCAATCTGAAGCCGAAGGTGGTTGACGGGCAGCATGCGGACTGCGGCGGCGCCATGGTGAGCAAGCTCCCCAACACCGTTTGGCCTAAGGGGTCCTTCATAGAGACTGTTAAGGTGTGGCAGCAAAAGTGGTTCTACATCACCGAACCCTGCGACGCCAAGTGGGCGGCCACTCCTGAGTTCAGATCTAGGCCCCCTATGCGGCTCACCTCATGGACCGCTAAGGGTCTGGACTGGGGATCCACATCAGAAGTGTTTATGCTGCAAAAGCGCATCACAAACATGATAAGTAAGAACACTAGTCTCACTAACGTGATTCAGGTGATGCTCTTCCACCAGATTCTTCCCTGTCAACTCCGGCCCTCTCACATGTGGGAGTTCAATTCGGAAGATCCTCGGACCTTGTAGCACTTCTTCGACACAATACACGAAGACATCTGGAAGTTGTCATTCAAGGCCCAAAAAGCATGGCCGATGGAGACCGAAGACATCGGTCTCAACAGCGAGAATCCAGCCACACCAGTAAGTATGATTTTCCCAAATATATATTCGGTCATAAGTTCCTCAAACATAATGAGTTTCTGTCCCTTGTACACGGATGTATAGCAAAGGCGGAGCGGATTAAGTGTCTGGCCCCACTGCCTGAAGACCCGGCCGAACCCTGGCTGACAAGGCGCCGGAGAAGAAGGCCAAGAAGAAGAAGGGCAAGGAGGCTAAGGGCGGTGTCCGCCACAAGGGTCCTTCGAACGCAGTGTTCGGAGAGACCGAAATCCCCTCCTCCCACGAGGGATATGAAGATGAAGAGGAGGAGGAGGAGGTAGAAAGCGACTCCCCTCTTAAGAGGAAGAAGAAGAGGGCAGCCTCCACAGACCCGGAGGAGGAGGCGCCCAAGAGGGGGAAGATGGCCCTCTCGGATGGTTCGGATCCGTAGGCCGAACCCATCCCCAAGTGGCTTCCCAGGGTGAATCCTCTGGTCGAATAATAAGTACCCAAAGATCTATTATATGTCTTTGGTCCACTATGTTTTTATAATATAACATATTATACTATGTGTCTTTCAGCCCTGCTCGCGACCTCCCCAACCCTTCACTATCTGAGGGGAGTTCTCTGCCACCAGAGTTGTCAGGGAGTGAAACGCCCCCGCGAGCTCCTTCGCCAACCATTGCAGATGACACCGAGGTGTTGTCCCAAAAGAACTCTCCTGGCGGCGGAGGGGCGAGCAAGGCTGCCGAGAAGGTGCCCAAGGGTGATACCTCGGCTGCCGAAGAGATGGGGGTGCGACCACCATGGTGACCAATGACGGGGGTCCTGATCAATCCGGCCCCCAGCCGGACATCATTCTGGAGACCCAAGTGGCTCCGGAATCAGGCGAGTAGGCCCCTTTGAAGGAGGGGGGAGCATCAGCTCCGACGGCGACCTCCACTAATCCGGAGGCACCGAATACTCTAGTGGAAGCGCTACGACGTGCTTCCATCTTGGAGGAGCACCGCACCCTGATGGGTGTGGTGGTAGAGAAGGTTCAGTCCGCTAAGAGCGGGCTGAATGAAGCCCTCACCAGCTTGCTAACATGCTTCTAGGTATGCGATGTAATGCTCTAGACGCTTTTTTATATGAAGGAAATATACCTGTATATAGATAGTAGCCCCTGAGACTCTGTCCGGTTTTGAAAAAAGCCAAACAGAGGATCACATAATATTCGGAAGAGGTGACATACTTTTCTATTTTATAACAGGCTTTCCTATTGGTGGCAACCACCCAGTCCACTGAAGTTTCCGAACTCAATCGGAAACTAAAGCTGGCCGATGATGAGATCGACCGCGTGAACAAGCTATTTGATGAGGCGCAAGGTATGTGTGTACTTTAAAAGAGTTTGATCATATATCTAAAGTGATATGCAAATTCGGAGTGTAACTCATGTACTTTTGTGATTATGAGTGCAGGTAGCGCGACCAAGGTCAAGACCCTCAAGAGCGCCCTTGTCCAGGCCAAGGAGGAGATGAAGGCAAACAAAGCAACCGCTGATAAGGCGGTTGCTGAAGTAAATACCAAATAGGCCGCCCACCGCCAGGATGAAGAGAGGGTGGCCGAGGTGGAGCAGGAACTAAAGGACGCCATCGTCAAGTGTGAGGACTTGGAGGATAAGACTTTGGCCCAAGCGGTCGAACTTGCCACAGCCCTCCAGGAGGTCAAAGATGTGCGGATCGAGTCTCGGAGTACTGGTGAAGAGATCCGGCAGGCCAAACAAATAGCGGCTGGTAAGCCCTTTCTCTTGCAGAGTATATTTGGGGGGGGTCAAAGATATGCCTTGCTTACTCGACTGTGGAGTTATCCAGACGACTTTCTGGATCTTCCGAGGAGTGCCACCAATGCCGCACAGTTCTTCCGAGCCCAGGAGGGGAACTCGACAGAGAAGCTGTTCTGGTCATAGTTCCTGGCACCGAAGCACCAGACGCTATTGAACAACCAGATGAAGCAACTGTCGGAGCTGCATAGGATGTCCGTCTTGGCCATGAAGGGTCTCATAGATGGCTTTGGCTAGCCGAACCCATTCCTAGCAGCTACTTCGGCTTGGTGAGGCGACTCGTCGATGCGCTGCCCCAAGTTGAAGCTGTGAAGCGCTCAGCATGCATAGAGGGTGCGTGGATGGCCTTTGCCATTGTCAAGATGCATGGGGCAAAGATGAAGGCTGCCGACGTGGCAATCACAGGCCCGCCCGAAGGCCAGGACCACCGCAAGCTAGAGAGATATTTTGAAAATGTCCTGGCAGGTGCCCAAATAGTAGCAAGCCAATGCTCAAAGAACGTTATGTTTGAGTAACTGTATCCGGGCTGTCAGAACTTTATTTTATGAGTCAAGGCTTGTAATGTATATTTATGCCTTTATCTGAAGTGATTTTCCTCCTGTGTGGCAGTTTTAATTCTGAAAGATTGCCAGTCGTCGGCTTCAGCCCCCACGTAGATGCTAGGGGGTGTTTGGTATAGCGCGTGAGCACACTTGACCCAACATCTTGGTCCATAAAGGAGGTTTCTGGGCAGCGAATCAGGCAATCAGACTATATGGCTTTATTTCTTTCACTTAGCCATAGGAGTTTGATGGTGGAGCTAAGTACTAGCCCCTGGTGCGTAAGCGGCCGTCCGAACTAGGATGCCTTTGTCACATGACTTGGTGAAGACCAGACCTTCGTATAACACGGAGTAAATCACGAAAGATTTGTAGTAAGTCGCCGAATTGCCGACCAGCTCTTGCCATACCATGACAGTCAGTTTTTGGCTTTCTCTACTGAGGTGTTTGACTGGGCGAACCAGAAACACAATCGAAGTAGTTCTCCCTTTACTACCTTAGCCGAACTAGCGGAACGTAAGGTGGTAACCACATGAGCTGGGCAACCCAACTATAGACCAAAGACATGATTCGGAGCTTATGCATATAATGCATTATTAGGGATGCCGAAGTATACCCTAGAAGTGTTCGGACTTTTGAAAATATACGTGGTCGAGTAGAGCCCCCAAAATTTAGGCCGGACCAAAGTATATGTGGCAATCTGAAGCAAGGAGGGAATACAAACTATAAAATAAGCCCATACCGAACAGGGGTTCGCGATAAACTGCTTCCTTGATATTCTGATTAATACGTCAAGACGTGCTATTACAGATAATGCCATAAACATCAAGCTATTTTACATGCCGAGAATTTGTACACAAGGGAAGCCGTATATAGGGCCTAAAAAGAAAAGGTAGTCTTAAAGATCCCATTGATGCCCTGCCACATGTCCGTGCTGTTTCTCCTTGGTAGAAAATCCTTTGAGAGGAGCAATCAACGGTCATTTATACAGAAGGGGTCTAGAAAAGAGCCCTTGCACGACCGTAGGGTAAATAGGTTTTAATGAACCTGTAATATGAGGGAGAAAGAAAAGAAAAAACAAAAAAACAAAGGTTAAGGTCCAAATAGGGTCGAGCCGAACTATAGACCTTGTCCATAGTGTGCCTCCGTCATTGCCCAGGGCATTGTAAGTGCGTAATTATGCACATGCGGTACATATGCCACGGTTTTATGGGGCAATCGGCGGAGGCGAAGCTGCTAGTCCAGATCTGGATCCACTGAGCTGTCGTTCTATAGAGTAGGTCGGACTCGCTTAGCAGTGTCCGGGGTCTTGATAACCGATGAAGTGTTCGGCTTGATGAGGCCACTCTGCACCTCGGCTGCAAGGGCCATGGTGTGCTCCTCAGTATGGAGGGAGCATTCCACGTTTCCATTGACTGTGATAACACCGCGTGGTCCGGGCATTTTGAGTTTTAAATACGCATAATGCGGGACTGCATTGAAATGGGCGAAGGCAGTTCGTCCGACCAGCGCATGATAACCGCCGCAGAAGGGGAAAATGTCGAAGATCAAGTCTTCGCTTTAGAAGTTATCCGGTGAACCGAAAACTACTTCCAATGTTAACGAGCCCGTACAGTGGGCCTCTACGCCGGGTATCACTCCTTTAAAGGTGGTGTTACTAGGCTTGATTCTTGAAGGGTCAATACCCATTTTACGGACAGTATCTTGATAAATCAAGTTAAGACTACTACCACCATCCATGAGGACCCGAGTGAGATGGTATCCATCAATGATCGGGTCGAGTACCAGGGCCACTGAACCTCCATGTCGGATACTGGTTGGGTAGTCCCTGCGATCAAAGGTGATCGGACAAGCCGACCATGGGTTGAATTTTGGGGCGACAGGCTCTATGGCATAGACGTCCCTTAGTGCGCGCTTGCGCTCCCTCTTGGGGATGTGTGTGACATATATCATGTTCACTGTTTTCACCTCAGGGGGGAATTTCTTCTGTCCCCTGTGTTCGGTGGGCAGGGCTCATCATCGTCCTCGCTTTGAGGCCCCTTCTCCTTGTGTTCAGTATTTAACTTATCGGTCTATTTAAAAACCCAGCAGTTTCTGTTGGAATGGTTGGCAGGTTTGTCAGGGGTGCCATGAATCTGGCAAGGCCTGTCGAGTATTTTGTCCAGCTTAGATGGGTCATCCCTATTTCCTTTAAATGGCTTCTTCTGCTGACCGGGTTTAGAGCCACTAAATTCGGCGTTGACCGTTGTATCTTCAATTTCGTCATTGTTGTTCTGACGCTTGTTGTTGTTACGTCGTGGCCTTCCGTTGCCATCCATGGCCTCCGAAGTGCTAGGGTCGCTGGTACTGTTGCTTCTATGAGCCAACCAGCTATCTTCGCTCGCGCAGAAGCGGGTCATGAGTGCAGTAAGGGCTACCATAGTTTTTGGCTTTTCCTGACCGAGATGTCCGGCGAGCCATTCATCGCGGACGCTGTGTTTAAATGCCGCCAGGGCTTTGGCATTCGGACAATCGACGATTTGGTTATTTTTAATTAAGAACCGAGTCCATAGTTTACGGGCTGACTCTCCGGGTTGCTGGACTATGTGACTGAGGTCATCGGTGTCCAGTGGCCGGACGTAAGTACCTTGGAAGTTGTCTCGAAAAGCATCCTCCAAGTCTTCCCAACTGCCAATAGAGTTCTCTGGGAGGCTATTCAACCAGTGTCGTGCTGGTCCCTTCAGCTTTAGAGGGAGGTATTTAATGGCATGGAGACCGTCCCCACGAGCCATGTGAATGTGGAGAAGAAAATCTTCAACCCATACAGCGGGGTCTGTTGTTCCATCGTATGCTTCAATGTTTATGGGTTTAAACCCTTTTGGAAACTGATGCTGCATCACCTCATTGTTAAAACACAAGGGGTGAGCGGTGCCTCTGTATCGGGCAGCGTCACGACGGAGTTCGGACGACATCCGTGTTCGGTGTTCGGCCTGAGTTTGGTTTTGCTTATCATGCCAAGCTTGATGGCCATTGTATCATGTTGGAGCACGTCCCCGTGATCCGTAGATCAATCTAATCTGACCAACGCTATTGTCTAGGTCCTGTCGTAGGTCATAGGTATAGCCCGGAGCCGCTACCTCTTTGCCTCGACGGTGAGGTGGCGTGGGATGGTGTTCGGCATAGGTAGCCATTTTGTCCTGTCCACATGGTGGTCAGTCCGGTTTGTCAGCATGATTATGTATTGACGGTATTAGATGAAGGGCCTCGTCATCGAATTGTGGTAGTAGCCTTCGTTTTGGATAGCTCTTTGCTGGACGCTCGAGACCATATTCTTCGGCAGCCAGGACTTTGGTCCATCTATCGTTGAGCGTATCCTATTCGGCTTGAAGCTGTTGTTGTTTCTTTTCAGGCTCCTCGCGGTGGCGATGAGCTGCCGCTTGAAGCGTTCTAGTTCGAGGGGTTCCTCTGGTACGATGAAATCCTCATTACCAAGGCTGCCATCCTCCTCAGAGACTGGTAGATAGTTACTATCCTCTGAATCCTCGCGATCGACAGGTTCATTTGGGTTGACTTGTCCTTTTTCCCACTCATCCTGCTCGAGAGCGGGCTCGACGGGGTGGTTGGAGTCTTCGGCATTGTCCGGGGTGTTATTGTCTCCGGTGATGGTGTTACGGTCCTTGTCCCGACGCGATCATGAGCGGCACCGCTAACGTTGGCGCTTTGTTGGTGCTTTGACGGGCTTGTCCTCAATCGGATCTTGCATGCCGTCATCGTCCTTTTTGAGTGTATTGACCATATAACATCGTATGTAGAGGTGGCCATCCAACGCCCGGTGATAGGCGGGTTTTGTCCTGGGTCGGCTCTAGCATCGTCGTCCACACCGTCAATGTCTTCGAAGGCATAGTCTAGCTTGTCGGCTAAGTCCTCGACAATGGCTACCAAGTGGGTGGCGGGTGGGATGCAAAATTCTCCGCTCTCAGCCCCTGGTTTGGGCTGGGCGTAGTTCAGAGGTGATACTTCCATAATGGCGAGCGATCGCATTAAGTCTAGAGCCTCGTTTAAGAGCGAAGGCTGGGTGGGTGACCGAGGACCTGCAGAGCTAGGCATGGTGAATGCCGCCTGACCATGCTCAATGAACACAAGCCTCAAGAGTTCGGAGTTAGCATCCAGAGGTGAGTGCGGTTTCCTGATAACAGGGAGAGTCCTACTTGATTCCTGTCTAGCCGATAATATAGTCACCTCTGGGTCTCCGGCGGGGAGCTTTGTAGTAGGAGAGGGTCCGACGGGGTTCATACTCCCGTCTTCGGACAGGGTGGTCTGCTCTGGATATAAGGCCAGGGCAGGAACGATGGTTGATTCTTGAGCGGAGCCTAATGGTGGATCCGGCAGGTTCCCATCTTGTAGATGAGGAACAACGGTCGAGGCCGAGAACCCTTCAAAGATCAAGTCTCCTCGGATATCAGCGGTGTAATTCAGGCTTCCGAACCTGATCTGATGACCAGGGGCGTAGCTATCAATCTGTTCGAGGTGACCAACTGAATTGGCACGCAGAGCGAAGCCACCAAACACTAAAAGTTAACCAGGGAGGAAAGTTTCCCTGATAGCAGCATTGTTGTCGATGATCAAACGAGCCATCGAATCTTGTGCCGGCGGCACAGTGGAACTCTCAATGAAAGCACCAATGTCGGTGTCAAAACCGATCGATCTCAGGTAGGGGGTACCGAACTGTGCATCTGAGGATCGAAGGTAACAAGGGACAGGGGGAACATGATGTTTACCCAGGTTTGGGCCCTCATAATGGAGGTAAAACCCTACGTCCTCCTTGATTGTATTTGATAAGTATAGGCGTTACAAGAGTTGATCTACCTCGAGATCGTAGTGGCTAAACGCTAGATGACTAGCCTGTATGAATTATGATCGCCTCTATGGACTAACCCCTCCGGTTTATATACACACCGGAGGGGCCTAGGGTTACACAGAGTCGGTTTACAGAGGAAGGAAATTATATATCCAGACACCAATCTTGCCATCCACGCATAGGAGAGTCCTACTCGGACACGGGGGAAGGCCTTCTGCCTTATATCTTCACGGCCCAATAGTTTGGCCCATGTCACATAGCCCGGACACCCGAGGACCCCCTAATCCAGGACTCCCTCAAGGAGAGCCAGCAGTACCACCACTTGAGTGATTTGAGTGACTCCACCATATGTGACATAGAGTGCACCTACCTTGAGGGAGTGAGTGAGCCACCACCACATAGAGAGAGTGAGGTACTAGATAGGGCATGTGAGGCCATTTCGATTTCTAATAACTTAACCTCTATCTCTATTGTGTCTTCTCATTTTGTGCTAGGTCCCATATATGACAATGCACCAATCCTCGAGGACTTCGTCCTTTCTTTGGACAAGACGATGGCCATGGTGGACTATGATGCACCCCCACATGGTTCCATCACGATGATGATGACCATGCTTTAGTTCTTACCACCTCACCTACACCACATGAGTGAAATGAGAAAGGTAACATAGGTGAAGGTGATGCTCTATTCTCACTAGTGGACATTCTTAACATTGATTGCTTACATGATGTTGATCCACCTATTACCATGCTTCATGTGCTAGTATGATTTCCCCATGCGATAATCTACCATTTATGATGAGTTTGATGATTTCCATGTGGATTCTATTAGCTGTGATGCCATGTTAGATAGGATTTCTTGTGATAATTCCCTTGGTCACATCATGTTTGATAATTCTCTTGACTTGTCATATGCTATGCATGAGATCAATCATATGTCTTATTTGCAATCTCTTTGTAGTGACTATGCATATGTCATTAAAATAAACCCAATTTGCACATATGGCATAGATGACAAACCCATGGTTATTGGCATTTGTTTTTCTTGTGATGATATTGATATGCTACTTTTGCATCATTTATCTCATATGCCATGCCATGACCACCTAGCTTCGGACATGCATTATTTTCCATGTTATCAATTTTCTCCATATGATGCTTATGCTATTACCCATGAGGAGACCCCCATAATTTCCTCATACATTTTGGGAGATTTTGCTACATCCTATGATTTGCATGATTCCCATGATTGTGTGCACCATATGCATCCCATGAATAAAAATGCTATTGTTATGCCACACACTTGCTATAATTTGCATCCCAATCATGTTAAACACAATAACTATTCTTTCATGATGGATGACATATTTCTCTACCATGCTTCAATTTTTTTGAGCATTGCTTATCTTGTGCTAACTCTCACATTCACATACACATCATGATGGATGATGTGTACATTTACCACTCACACACTTTCTTTGGTTTGTGTCTCTTTTGTGTAGGTACCCATGAATACTCGTCAACCTCACAAACACACGAGTTGACGAAACGAGCTCTAGAGAGTAATGATGACTTGGGATCTCATGGATTGTCTTTCCCACCGCTCCTTTTGCACAAAGACTTTGCACAATTCTTCTACATGACCCTCACATGGTTATGGCTTCTTGTCCATTATATATCCTTTTCCCATATTACCATGTTCACTATGCTTGATATGATCATTCATATGCCTTTTTCATGCATTTGTGACCCATTCTTTGCATTTCACATGATCCTTTAGTCTACTAATTGTATGTTTATTTGCAAGCTTGGTGGAGATATTGCTTGTTATTGCCATGTTCTTTTTGCGCCCAATGCTTATGATGTTGCTTCGGCCGTTATTTGCTTTTGTTCTTGCAATATGTCATGTGCATTTCCTATACACACTATTTGCTCACATGACATGACTGCCATGATTACTATGCTTGCTTATGTTGCATCACCAATGATTCATTCTTGCTCGTCTCATGTGGTTTATAGCCACTATTGCCATGCTTTGCACATGATTGATATTGCTACTTGTCATATGTCTCCATATGCTGCCTCTCTCATGCTAGATGATTTTCCATGTATTGACTGCACCAATGATTTTAGTCTTGCTAATGAGATTGCCCCCCATAGCATTCTCACATATATTTGGAGATTTTGACATAACCCTTGTGAAGCATGGTTGTCTTCCTTCTTTGCACCATATGCCTAGTGCCATGAATATTGCCATTGTCGCATCATATTGTTCATGCACCTGTGCTCCTTATGGTTATGTGCAAGAGAAGAGAACCATCATGATGGATGATGTGTTTATCTACCATGCACATACGTTCTTTGCTTTGTTTTGTGCATGTGTAAGATCTTTTGACTTCATGCCAACTTCTACTTCACGTGAGTTGACAATTCGAGCTCTTGAGAGCGAGCCTCATACTTTCAACCACAACTCACTTCTACAACGCTTTTGCTTGTGTTTCAGCATTGTGGAGGACGCATGTCGGTGTCAAAACCGACGGATCTCGGGTAGGGGGTCCCGAACTGTGCGTCTAAGGCGGATGGTAACAGGAGGCAGGGAACACGATGTTTTACCTAGGTTCGGGCCCTCTTGATGGAGGTAAAATCCTATGTCCTGCTTGATTAATATAGATGATATGGGTAGTACAAGAGTGGATCTACCACGAGATCAGAGAGGCTAAACCCTAGAAGCTAGCCTATGGTATGATTGTATGTTGTCCTACGGACTAAAACCCTCCGGTTTATATAGACACCGGAGGGGGCTAGGGTTACACAAGGTCGGTTACAAAGGAGGAGATATACATATCTGTATTGCCTAGCTTGCCTTCCATGCCAAGTAAAGTCCCATCCGGACACGAGACGAAGTCTTGTATCTTCATAGTCCAACAGTCCGGCCAAAGGATATAGTCCGGCTGTCCGGAGACCCCCCAATCCAGGACTCCCTCAGTAGCCCCTGAACCAGGCTTCAATGACGATGAGTCCGGCACACAGTGTTGTCTTCGGCATTGCAAGGTGGGTTCCTCCTCCGAATACATCACGGAAGAATTTGAATACAAGGATAGTGTCTGACCCAGCAAAATAAGTTCCACATACCACTGTTGAGAGAATAATATTTCCACAAATCTAATTTGCTGACTCGTTTTGGCAACACGACATTATGTCATGGCCCGGTGATTATTCGAACCGTTTCTTTTAACTAGCCCCGCACATAACGCGAGGCAGTTTTTTGACACGTCTTGTCAAAGCAGAGATCGTGTCCCCTTATCACGGGATTCTCATCAATACGGGCATGGGTAACCCAACCGCGCCATCGATTATGGTGCTTGGGGGATAAGCGAGTTTTACCAGGCTAGTGGGGACGCATAGTTTCGTCCGCCCATATAAAGGGATAAGGATTCACCTTTTCATCCACGCCTTCCTCCTCCTTTGCTCATCCATTTTCGCACACTCGAGCTCCAGCGCCCAAGTCCGCACTTCCCACCTCAACCTTCTCCAACCATGTGCGGAGCAGGAGGCAAGTGGATGGTCTCCTCCATCACGGAGGGACACATCAAGAAGCTGAGGAGAGCCGGATACCTGCCCAACGACATCGTGCACTGATACGTCCATTTTGCATTATGCTTTTATATCGATATTTATTGCATTATGGGCTATTATTTCACTTTATGTCACAATACTTATGGCTATTCTCTCTTATTTTACAAGGTTTACATAAGGGGGGAGAATGCCGGCAGCTGGAATTCTGGGCTGGAAAAGCAGCAAATATTAGAGACCTATTCTGCACAACTCCAAAAGTCCTGAAACTCCACGGAACATCTTAAAATAAATAAAGAAAAATCCTCGCCAAAGATGAAGGCCAGGGGGCCCACACCCTACTCACGAGGGTGGGGGGCGCCCCCCTACCTCGTGGGCCCCCTGGTGGCTCTCTGACGTCCATCTTCTCCTATATGAAGTCTTTCGATGAGAAAAAAAATAGGAAGGAACTTTTCGGGACGAGACTCCGCCGCCACGAGGCGGAACCTTGGCGGATCCAATCTAGAGCTCCGGCAAAGCTGTTCTGCCGGGGATACTTCCCTCCGGGAGGGGGAAATCATCACCATCGTCATCACCAATGCTCCTCTCATCGGGAGAGGGCAATCTCCATCAACATCTTCACTAGCACCATCTCATCTCCAAACCCTAGTTCATCTCTTGTATCCAATTCTTGTCTCAAAGTCCGGGATTGGTGCTAGTAGGTTGCTAGTAGTGTTGATTACTCCTTGTAGTTGATGCTAGTTGGTTTATTTGGTGGAAGATCATATGTTCAGATCCTATATGCATATTATTACCCCTCTTATTATGAACATGAATATGCTTTGTGAGTAATTACGTCCGTTCCTGAGGACAAGGGAGAAGTCTTGCTATTAGTAGTCATGTGAATTTGGTATTCGTTTGATATTTTGATAAGATGTATGTTGTCTAGCCTCTAGTGGTGTTATGTGAACGTCGACTACATAACACTTCACCATTATTTGGGCCTAGAGGAAGGCATTGGGAAGTAATAAGTAGATGATGGGTTGCTAGAGCGACAGAAGCTTAAACCCTAGTTTATGCATTGCTTCGTAAGGGGCTGATTTGGATCCACATGTTTCATGCTATGGTTAGGTTTACCTTAATACTTTTGTTGTAGTTGCGGATGCTTGCAATAGAGGTTAATCATAAGTGGGATGCTTGTTCAAGTTAGAACAACACCCAAGCACCGGTCCACCCACATATCAAATTGTCAAAGTATCGAACGTGAATCATATGAACGTGATGAAAACTAGCTTGACGATATTCCCATGTGTCCTCGGGAGTGCTTTTCCTATTATAAGAGTTTGTTCCGGCTTGTCCTTTGCTACAAAAGGATTGGGCCACCTTGCTGCACTTTATTTACTTTTGTTACTTGTTGCTCGTTACAATTTATCCTATCACAAAACTATCTGTTACCACTTATTTCAGTACTTGCAGAGAATACCTTGCTGAAAACCGCTTATCATTTCCTTCTGCTCCTCGTTGGGTTCGACACTCTTACTTATTGAAAGGACTATGATAGATCCCCTATACTTGTGGGTCATCACGCACCGGCTCCCAGATGAGGGGAAGCTTATCCCCACCCCCAGGCCCCATGAGAGGGTAGTGTTCCTTACCCATTTCCTCCGTGGACTGGGATTCCCTCTCCACCCATTCGTCCGTGGGCTCATGTTCTACTACGGCCTGGATTTCCACGATCTGGCCCTGAACTTCATCCTCAACATCTCGGCGTTTATCATCGTGTGCGAGGCCTTCCTCCGCATCAAGCCCCACTTTGGCTTATGGCTGAAGACCTTTAATGTCAAGCCGAAGGTAGTGAGCGGCTGCCAGGCGGAGTGCGGAGGCGCCATGGTGGGCAAGATGCCCAACATCACATGGCTCGAGGGATCCTTCGTGGAGACCGTAAAGGGGTGGCAATCGGGGTGGTTCTACATCACCGAGCCGTGTGACCCTAAATGGGCAGCGGCCCCCGAGTTCCGATCTGGCATCCCCACGCGGCTCACCTCCTGGCAAGAGAAGGGCCTGTCCTGGGGCAGTTCGGCAGAGCTGACCGGACTCCAAACATGTATTCAAAACATGGTGAACAAGAAGCTCAAACTCGTCAACATAGTCCAGGTCATGCTCATCCGCCGGATCCTCCCGTGCCAACAACGGGCTTTCAACTTGTGGGAGTTCGACCCGGCCCAGCATCGAACTCTGAACAGGCTCCTCGACACAACTCACGAGAATTCCTGGAAGGTGCTATTCAAGGGTGCCAAGGTACCCCCTCCCACTACCAAGGATCACGGATTCTGCCTGAAGCGCCAAGCCAGCGCGGTAAGCAGTTTTACCCCTCACAGGATACTTGCTTTTCATAGTTTGACTCTATGCGGGATCTAAGCTCCCATACCCTTGACAGGACTGACAGGAGACGACCGGACAGATCGACGCTCTCCTGACAAAGATGTTGACTCCGGCTCCTTACAAGGTGCTGGAGAAGACCAAGAAGGCCAAGGGAACCCGAAAGAGTTACCGACGCCCGACGTCATCGGACTCATCGTCCGATAACTCCGCGACACACTCCTCCCCCGAAGACGAGGAGGAGGAGGAAGATGCTCCCCCTTTAGATGGGGGAGACAAGAAAAGGAAGGCCGCCCCAACTGGGGAGGCCGAAGGGTCCAAGAAGGGAAGGACGCTCCTTCCAGACAGTTCCACCACTGCTGCCGAAGGCGAAGATGACTGGCTGCTCAGGGCCAAGCCCCTGGCGAAGTCGTAAGTATTCGGACACCATAGTAACTCATAGCATTCCTTTGTCGCACTGCTTCCCCTAATGCCGAATATGATTATGCAGGCCACCACGAGCCAGTATCGATGTATCGTTGGACGGCTCCCTGGGCTCATCAGATATGGATAGCGATCCACTTCCGACCGCCACCTCCCCTTGCCTTGCGGACGACGCCGAGGTATTGTCTCAAGAGGCACCGGGTCGAGGGGAGGCAGTCCCGGAGGCGCCTCAAGGCGACCTTCCGGACTCCGGGAGCAGAGGGGACAAGGCCCCTGAGGGCTCCGAGTTTGGCCCTCAGCCGAACACCGCGCCGGAACCTCCAGTGGTTCCGGACTCGAGCAGGCGGCCTCCTTCCAAGAGGGGCAAGACGCTTGTGCCGGTGACCTCTGTCCATCCAGAGGTGCCGAACAATCTGCTGGGAGCGCTTCGCAGCGCTTCCATCGACGAGGAGCACCCTACCATTATGAGTACGGTGGTCCAGAAGGTTCAGTCCGCCAAGAGCGGATTGACTGAAGCCTGTGCCAGCCTTCTAATAGGCTTTGAGGTAAGTGTTTGAAATATAGAAAAAATATTACCGCATAGACAATAGCCCCTGATGCTCTGTTCGGTGTTCAAAAAGAAAAGCTGAATATAGGATCAAATAATACCGCAGGAGTCTAACATAATTATGTCTATGTGCGTATGCAGGCTTCGCTGCTGGCCTCAGCTGCACTGACTGCGGAGGTCGCCACCCTGAAGCAGGACCTCGAGGGGTCCAAGAAAGAGCTCAGCCTTGCCAAGAGGCAGCTCGAGGAGAACAATGGTAAGTAGTACCCTGTCTATAGATATGTATATATAAAAGAAGACGCGATTGCAAAATGACAGGATCATTGTATGTTTGCCAGGGGCCACGACCGAGGTGGCGATCCTGAAGCAAGCGCTATCCAAGGCCGAAGACAAAGCGGCCAAGGAGCGCACCGAGCAGGAAAGGCAAGAGGCACGGGTGGGCAAGGTGCAGCAAGAGCTCCAAGCTCTCGTGTCAAAGCATGAGGCGTTGGAGCATGACTCGAAGACGCGAGATTCTGAGCTTGCCGCCGCCCGTGATAGTGCAAAGAGTGCCAAGGCCGACGCCCAAAAGGCCCTCCAGGAGATTCACACGATGAAGAAAATAGCGGCGGGTAAGGCATTCTATATGCAAAGCAAGCATGTGAAAGTAAATTACCTATTACTTACCCGAATCGGGAGCTCTCCAGGAGCATTCGCAGATTTGCCCCGCAGCGTGTGGGATGCGCACAGTTTTACCAGGCCGAGGAGGGGAGCTAAACGGAGAAGCTGTTCTGGTCTTAGTATACTGGGACCGAACACCCGGTGCCTATGAGCGACCAGCTGAAGTAGCTGGTCGAGCTACACAAGGCGGCCGAACAAGCCATGAAGGGCTTTATAGTCCGGCTGTGGCCTGGCGACGCCCTTCCGAACAGCTACTTCGGCCTGGTGAGGCGTCTTGTGGATGCCTTCCCTCGGCTGGTAATCGTCAAGCGGTCCCTCTGCATCGAAGGTGCACGCCGGGCTTTCGCCCGTGTGAAGGTGCAATGGGCCAAGCTAGACGCCGTGAAGCTGATCAAGGAAGGACCGCCGCAGGGCAAGGAGCATCGCACCCCCAAAATTTATTATGAGGGTGTCCTGAAGGGTGCCCGTCTTGTAGTGGATGAATGTTCAAAGGATGTAATATTTGAGTAAACTTGCTCGTGTGATCCTGTATGATGAAAACTTGTTTCATATGCCCTATGCAACACTTGTTTGAATTTAAAATATTACCTTCTGTTTGGCTGTTTATCCAATCTGAGAGATGGCTAGTCCTCGGCTTCTGCCCCCATGCCGGGAGTGCTGGGGTGTTTGGGATAAACCTGAGCACTCTTGTTCCCATTTTTGGGTCCTTCGAGGGAGGTGCTCAGCACAGCAAACAAGGCAACCGGACTAATAATGCTTTATCACTCTCACTTAGCCATATAATTCTATAATTTTAAATTTCGGTGAAGCCCCTGGTATTTGGAAGGCCAAATTCAGGGCGCAATACATGCCTTTAAGCCGGACAGGACCAGCTCCTCGCTCTAAGCGGCATAAGTCTTTAGGGACTTGAAACCTCGCCGAATAGCGACCAGTCTCTCGCCTTATCATGACAGTCAGTTTTAGCTTTCTCTACTGAGGTGCTTAGCCCAGCAGAACCGGGGCACAATCGCAGTAGTTCTCCTAGTGCTACCTTAGCCGATAGAGCGGAACGTAAGGTACCAAAACATAGGGGCCGGGCAAACCCAACATTTGACCAAAGACATGATTCGGAGCTGATGCATATAGTGCTATAAGTTCGGGGTGCCGCACTTGTGAAAGTGTTCGGACTTCTCACACCATATTGTGGGGTACTTAAGCCCCTGGTGTATTGGCCGTACCAAAGTGTACGGTTGCAAGGCATCATTAATGAACACACACACATATATATATATATATAACAAGAATGCAAGAATAGTCGTAATGTTATGCATTTTTATTCAAAAAGGTGCGTTAAAGCAGAATGATACAGATAGTGCGGTAAGCAAAAAGTAGGACTATGTCCCTTCCAAGGGCAAGCAGAGGAATAGTATTAAAACAAATATTTCACTCGTTATCGTAATCCACCTAGGAGTTCCGTGGTGTGATGTAGCTTTCTGCCTCCTTGGTTGCTGCATCATGTGTTCGGCAATCATGCTACCAGACAGGGTTTCCAGAGATTAAAGTCCTGAAAGAGAAAAATAACAAAGCGGGAAGCCCCTAGTGCGGTTTAAGCTGCATATTGGGGTGTGCCGTAGTTGTGCCACCCCTTCCCACCTGTGCCCATGGTATTTTTAATGCGTAATTATGTATGCGTGGCACGGATTTCGCCGTTTGGCTGGGACTGGGGTGGGGGATGCATTGCTATGCGAGCTCAGGTCGTGCCAGGCAGTCTAGTTGCCGATTACTCCGAGCGCGCTTGAAGGTGTCCGGGTCTTGAAACGCCGAACTGGTGGATTGCCTTGAGAGGCTGCTTTGTGCTTCTGCTGCGAGGGCCACAGTGTGCTCCTCCGTGCGGAGAAAGCGCTTTGTGTTTCCATTAACTGTGATGACCCCCCGAGGTCCTGGCATCTTGAGCTTGAGGTATGCCTAATGCGGTACCGCATTGAATCTCGCAAATGCGGTTCGCCCGAGCAGCGCATGATAGCCACTGCGGAACGGGACTATATTGAAGATTAATTCTTCGCTTCGGAAGTTATCCGGGGATCCGAAGACCACTTCCAGTGTAATTGAGCCTGTGCAGTGGGCCTCTACACCTGGAATGACGCCTTTAAAGGTCGTTTTTGTGGGTTTGATCCTTGAGGTGTCTATCCCCATTTTGCGCACCGTGTCCTAGTAAAGCAGGTTCAGGCTGCTCCCGCCATCCATAAGGACTCGAGTGAGGTGAAATATGTCAATAATTGGGTCTAAGACCAGTGCGGCAAATCCGCCATGACGGATACTAGTGGAGTGGTCCCTGCGATCGAAGGTGATCGGACAGGAGGACCATGGGTTGAACTTTGGGGCGACTGGCTCCAACGCATATACGTCCTTGAGCGCACGCTTCCGCTCCCTCTTGGGGATGTGGCTTGCGTATATCATGTTCACCATCCGCACTTGTGGGGGGAACCTCTTCTTTCCTCCGGTATTCGGCTGCCGGGGCTCTTCCTCGTCATCGCTATGTGGCCCCTTATCTTTGTTTTCGGCAATTAACTTGCCGGCCTGCTTGAATACCCAACAATCCCTATTGGTGTGGTTGGCTGGCTTGTCGGGGGTGCCGTGTATTTGGCACGAGCGATCGAGTATGCGGTCCAAACTGGACGGGCCCGGAGTGCTTCTTTTAAATGGCTTTTTCCGCTGACCGGGTTTAGAGCCTTTGAATCCGGCATTGACTACCATATCCTCGGTATTGTCGCTGTTAATGCGGCGCTTATGTTTATTTCGACGTGACCTGCCATTGCCGTCCTTGGTATCCGAAGTACCATGGTTCTTTGATATGTTATTACTGCGAGCCAGCCAGCTGTCTTCTCCCGCACAAAAGCGGGTCATGAGTGTCGTGAGGGCTGCCATAGATTTCGGCTTTTCCTGACCAAGGTGCCGGGCTAGCCACTCGTCGCGGATGTTGTGTTTGAAAGCTGCTAGGGCCTCTGCACCTGGACAGTCAATGATTTGATTTTTCTTTGTTAGGAACCGAGCCCAGAATTGCCTGGCCGATTCTTCTGACTGCTGAATTATGTGGCTCAAGTCATCGGCATCTGGTGGTCGCAGATAAGTGCCCTGAAAGTTGTCGAGGAATGCGGCCTCCAGATCTTCCCAACAGCTGATGGACTCTGCTGGCAAGCTGTTAAGCCAATGTCGTGCTGGTCCTTTGAGCTTTAGTGGGAGGTATTTGATGGCGTGTAAGTCATCACCGCGGGCCATGTGGATGTGGAGGAGGAAATCCTCGATCCATACCACAAGATCTGTTGTGCCGTTGTATGATTCAATATTTACGGGTTTGAAACCCTCTGGGATTTGATGATCCATTACTTCGTCTGTGAAGCATAGGGGGTGTGCGGCGCCTCTGTACTGGGCTATGTCGCGACGCAACTCGAATGAGTCGTGTCCGCTGTGGTCGGCTCGGCCGGACTTACTTTTACTGTATCCAGCGTGACGTTTATCGTCTTGCATAGTGGCGCGCCCTCATGATCTGTAGATCGATCTTGCATGTTTTGCTTTGTCCTTCAATACGTCTCGCAGGTCTGGCGTATTTCCCCATGCCTTTTTATTTGAATGGCGTCGGGGTGCAGGCTGAGTTTTTGGTTGGAATGCCTCTCTATCGCGGCCACAAGGTGGCCGATCAGCCGCGTCATACTCTTCTTCCACCAGTCGGGGTAGCAACCTGCATTTTGGGTAACTCTTGGAAGGGAGCTTGAGTTTATATTCCTCGGCTGCGAGGACTTCTGTCCATCTGTCGGCTAGCAGATCTTGATCAGCTTGAAGCTGCTGCTGCTTTTTCTTAAGGCTATTTGCCATGGCTATAAGCCGGCGCTTGAAGTGCTCTTGTTCGACGGGATCCTCTGGCACGACGAATTCAGCATCGTCGAGGCTTTGCCTCGTCTTCGGAGGGGGGCATGTAATGATCATCCTTCGCCTCTCCATCTGCCGCTCTCTCAGGAGGGCTGGCTCCTCCATCCTCCTGTTCTAAACCTTGCTGGAGGGGATTGTTGTTGTCTTCGGCACTATCCGGAGTGTTATTATCTCCTGTGCTGGTATCACCACTTTTGCTTTGGCGGGACTTAGAGTGGCGCCGCTGACGTCGGTGCTTGGTTTGCTTCTTGGAGGGGTCATCCTCCGCTGTCTCATCGCCATTGCCTTCTTTGGGTGTGTCCACCATGTTTATATCGTATGATGAGGTGGTTGTCCAGTGCCCTGTGGGCAGTGGTTCCTCTTCGTCTCCCACATCGTCGTCCATACCGTCGATGTCTTCGGAGTCGAAGTCGAGCATGTCAGTTAAGTCATCGACAGTGGCTACTAAGTGGGTGGTGGGTGGGGCGCGAATTTCTTCGTCGTCCGCATCCCAATCCTGCCGGACATAGTTCGGCCAGGATCCTCCTAACAAGGATAGAGACCTTAATGAGTTCAGTATGTCGCCAAAGGGCGAGTGCTGAAAAATATCCACGGAGGTAAACTCCATGATCGGCGCCCAATCGGATTCGCTAGGAACGGGTGCAGGCAGTTCGGAGTCCGTGGCCGGAGAAGGATCCAACAGTTTGACAACTCGGCTCTTGTGGAGGGTAAGGTCGATGTTCGGCTCGATCGCCGATGAGGGTAAGGCCTCCGTGGCAGGGTCCATCCACCCGTCCATGGACGGCGCAACTGGCTCCGAATTGGGGGTCGGAGTGGCTGCCGGTGCGATCTCCTGAACACTATCTGATGGTAGAGCTAAATCGTACTCATCGTGACCGCGTGACACACAAGGCAGAGGCTCGAATCCGTCGAAGATGAAGTCTCCGCGGATATCGGCCATGTAGTTTAAGCTTCCAAACCTGACCTGGTGGCCAGGGGCGTAACTTTCGATCTGCTCTAGATGGCCAAGTGAGTTGGCCCACAGTGCGAAGCCGCCGAACACAAAGATCTGTCCGGGGAGAAAAGTCTCACCCTGAACTACATCGCTATCGATGATCGTAGGAGCCATCAAGCCTAACGGCGACGACACAGAGGAACTCTCAATGAAAGCACCAATGTCGGTGTCAAAACCGGCGGATCTCGGGTAGGGGGTTCCAAACTGTGCGTCTAAGGCGGATGGTAACAGGAGGCAGGGAACACGATGTTTTACCCAGGTTCGGGCCCTCTTGATGGAGGTAAAACCCTACGTCCTGCTTGATTAATATTGATGATATGGGTAGTACAAGAGTGGATCTACCACGAGATCAGAGAGGCTAAACCCTAGAAGCTAGCCTATGGTATGATTGTATGTTGTCCTACGGACTAAAACCCCGGAGGGGGCTAGGGTTACACAAGGTCGGTTACAAAGGAGGAGATATACATATCCGTATTGCCTAGCTTGCCTTCCACGCCAAGTAAAGTCCCATCTGGACACGAGACGAAGTCTTGTATCTTCATAGTCCAACAGTCCAGCCAAAGGATATAGTCCGGCTGTCCGGAGACCCCCCAATCCAGGACTCCTCAACGCCCAAGGACATGATTTCGAGGTGATATCCTTCTCTTTGGAGAACACCGAAACCATGAGCATGCATATTGTGGATCATACTTCATGTGTTGCTTGCACCATGACACATTGCACACATGTTAGAGATATTGCTTTCACTCACGATTTCCACATTACCATGCCTCATGACATGTATGCCTTGTGTGTTGCATCCAAGTTGTTGCCTACTTGCTCATATCACATATTTGGTCGCACCAATGTCATCACTTCACATATGCCGTATCCCATTGCTTGTCACATGATTGACTTGATTGCCTCACACATGATGAACAATTGCTCTTTCCATTGTGTTGAGTGCCATACAATTTTCACTAAACCATATGCACGTTATGCTTGTATTCTCAATATATTTGGTGTTGTGAATGATTCCTATGCCTACCATAGACCTTTGGTTGAGCGCTTTGTGCATGTTTGCTATGACCTTGAGGTAGATGCTTGTTCACTCGTCAAACATATTTGCATCTCTACCTCCCATTTGCATGCTTGTTTCTACGATGCCCTTGATTGTTCTCAACTTATCTACTTACTTGCGATGCCACACTTATTTGTCACACCTTATGCTATGCATGATGACGATACTTATTGGGTGAATTGCCTCTTGAATGCTTGGTTTTGCACTAATTCTAACCACATTTGTTTTTCCAAGTGCTTCTTGTCTTTTCTCCTTTTGAAGGAACTACAAGACGGTGAGACATTGGAGAGTGCCCATTTCAAACTTCAAGATGATGAACTCTTGGAGATCATCCACTTATATACGGCGACGACATCTCTTTCCCATGGTGATTTGGATTTTGATCCGAGGACGGGTCTTTCCCAAGGGGGAGGGGATGATGCAGAGCATCTTATGGACATCACCATGTCAAGAGTCCGTTCGACAAGTGACACGTGTGACATCTACACATACATAAGGATTAATCATCTCCTTTACACGTGTTCACTTGACCCCTTAGAGGATGGTATACTACTTGACATCCCTCTTGTGTGCATGCATATGTATTACATGAGCTTCATCGATGATGAGGAGGAGTTCAGGCGCAAGAGAACATCTACATCATCCAAGAAGGGAGGAGGAAGAGGGACCCTAAGACGTGAAGCACCAGAGGCCTCGGACCACCCCGGGTGCCCGGCCTCCTATGCCCCGGGTGCCCGCTCTGACGGCCACAAAGGGCACGGCCCCGCTATCCACCCTGGGTGCCCGGGCTTTCACCCTTGAGTGCCCGCGCCCCTGCCCCCGAATGCCCGCACCCTCTATGCCTCGACTCTGGGAGCCCGACGCCCTTTACCCTGGGTGCCCGGACTTGCCTGCGTGCATGTATTGGGCTTTGGCCCATGTATCTTTCCCATTTCGCCCTCACTTGTCTCTTCATGTCTTGGACCTATATATACTCCTTCTCCTCCTCATTTCTAGGGTTAGCTAAGAATAGACACTAATCATAGATCTTAGCTCATGTATCTCCCTTGTGGGATTCCTCTTGAGAGAGAAGGACCCATTGGAGTACAAGACCTCCACTTGTGGAGAAGGATTCCCCAAGTGAATCATCAAGTCCTCATCTCCTCTTGGATTTGGGATGAACTTTACCTTGTATCTTTGTTCCCTTTGTTGTCCATGTACATTTGTGGATCTCATGTGTTTGTTGGTCTAGTGGATGTGTGATTGGACTTGTTCTTGAGTGTTTCTCTTGTGATTTCCCCTCTTGTTCTTCGTGTTATTAGCATTCTTCATGGATCCTCTTCCAATTCATGAAATATCTCCACTTAGGGTCTCCACCCTACAACATGTTGTGATCGAGAAATGTGTCTGATCTTGACGTTTATCACGGATATTTTTCTTTCGCAAACTGTGTGCAGTGTAATGGCCTGCAAAGCATAATTTAATCCCTGCATTTAACATTCACATAATTTGAATTTGAAACAGATTTTGAATTTGGAATTAGGCAATCACTTATTTCATATCGAATCAAGTTTACAAATATAGGTTCAAGAATGAATGCATAATTCGATTCACAGGTACATATATTGAAGAACTACATAAGAACCAAATAAAGAATGATGAACCACGGTTGTATTAATGATGGTAAAGAGAGAGGTGAAAGACATTATGGTTGCTGGAGAAGGTGAAGCGGAATGCCCATATTCTTCCCTTCTTCATACCTAATGCACGCACAACTCTAGGCCAACCCCTTGTGATGACCGCCCGACGATCCTTCACTGTCTTCATTAAGACTTCTCGATACTCATTGTAGTCTCAATGAAATAATTTAACCTTCATTGCATGTACACCAATCATGTACTTTGCGAGGTAATCTCGAGTAAACTAATTTGGGAAAAAACTACAAACGAACAATATTCAGACATTGTTGTCTAACAACTCATTATGGAAGTAAAAGGAGAAGGCTACAAAGTTCAATGTTACCATCCTACAGCTCGCTGTTGTGTTGGATAGAGCATAAACAAATAGATTAATTATCATCGTTCTTCATTTTTTCCTAACAATCCTTATCATTTTCCTCACTTGATGCTGGTTCATGAATATCTCATTGCCCCATACGCAAAAGGGTCCAAGTATGGATCTCTACCGAGGACATATGTCCCTACTGATGTCTACTAAAACTTGTTCTTGTAGACTCGTGTTGGGCTTCCAAGCATAGAGTTTTGTAGGACAATAGCAAATTTCCCTCAAGTGGATGACCTAAGGTTTATCAATCCGTGGGAGGCGTAGGATGAAGATGGTCTCTCTCAAACAACCCTGCAACCAAATAACAAAGAGTCTCTTGTGTCCCCAACACACCAAATGCAATGGTAAATTGTATAGGTGCACTAGTTCGGCGAAGAGATGGTGATTCAAGTGTAATATGGATAGTAGATATTGATATTTGTAATAGGAACAATAAAAAATAGCAAGGTAGAAAGTAACAAAGTGAGCACAAACGGTATTGCAATGCTTGAAAACAAGGCCTAGGGTTCATACTTTCACTAGCGCAATCTCTCAATAGTGCTAACATAGTTAGATCATATGGCAATCCCTCAAAGTGTGATAAAGAATCACTCCAAAGTTCTTATCTATTGGAGAACATAAGACAAAATTGTTTGTAGCATACGAAACCAGCTCAAAATTGTACCTTCTGATCGATCTATCACGCTATTCCTATAAGTGTCACAAACTGTCGGTGTTATGGGAACCAGGGTACCTAGACTTGTCAGCGTGTGGCCCATGGCGTGACTCCTCCAATGGCCTGGTACTGCCCATCTGCAAGGCTGCCTAGACCAGACCCTCGCAAGGGCCCCATAGGCCTCGCAAGGTAGACGACGCCAAGACCTCCGGAGGGAGCGACCTCCCTAGGTTGCCTCCTGCGGAGCGGAGATTCCTATGCAGGTACCCAGCCTCACGAGGCTGCCATGATGCAAGCCATGACGACCGAGGCAGGCGGGCGCCAGCGGGCGCAGGCAGTTTCCTATTTGGTGCTAAGGAGGCAAGGACAGGCATGGGTTCCCGAGGAATCTGGCAAAGGTTTCCATTCTGGTGCAATAAGACCAAGACACCAGCACGGCAGGACGGATGTCATCGCCGAGCCCACCGCTGCATCACAACCAGAGGCTTTGCAGGAGAAGACCACCTTTCGTCGGAATAAGATGTACTACTTGTCCCCTTTCAAATTGTCCACTCACTACAAGGATACCCCCTATAAAGCAACACATGTTCTACAACGTTTTAACTATATGGTGCAAAAATCTTGATAGATATGGATATAAACGATGCAGCATATGCGTTGTAGACTTGCACCTCGTGAGACCCTATTGCATGCAATAGATCTTATATGTTGCCATTTATTGTTGCAAATTATATGTGTTATAAAACTAAAAATATACATAATTAAAAATAAAATTAATTCAGCAAAAAAGGACACGGCGGTACACATGGTTAATAATGTGGCGCAAAAATCTGTGCTAACCATCCTAGAGAAACCAAATCGGGTGAAGAAACAAATCTTCCTCTTCTATTCTCTGATCCAGATTTGATATTGCCCTTCATATCCGGATCGATCTAGGTCTCTCCCTCCGACTACGACACGAATCAATTATCCAACCTCCTCTCGTTAGGCTTGAAGGCGGACAGAAAGGGGATCGGCGAAAAGGCGGCGACGGATTGGCGAGCGGCAGAAGGCGGCGACGGACAGGGGAGTGGCGGCTTTGCGGACATCACAGAAAGGACAAGCAGCAAGGCCGCGCTAGGACGGCTGGAAGTCGTCTGCTAGCATCCACTGCTCTTCTGTCCGCCACTCCGACGTCCCCGCCGTTGGTGCGCTGCTCCTCCGGCCGGCCATCTTCTCCCTCGCCGTGCAGGACGGCAAGACTGACCACCGAGGTAACGCTCCCTCCTTCCTGAGGGAGTCCTGGATTAGGGGGTTTCCGGACAGCCGGACTATCTCCATTGGCCGGACTCATAGACTATGAAGATACAAGATTGAAGACTTCGTCTCGTGTCCGGATGGGACTCTACTTGGCGTGGAAGGCAAGATAGGCAATACGTATATGGATATCTCCTCCTTTGTAACCGACCTTGTGTAACCCTAACCCTCTCCGATGTCTATATAAACCGAAGGTTTTTAGTCCGTAGGACAAAAATCACAACATACAATCATACCATAGGCTAGCTTCTAGGGTTTAGCCTCTCTGATCTCGTGGTAGATCTACTCTTATAACACTCATATCTTCAATATTCATCAAGCAGGATGTAGGGTTTTACCTCCATCAAGAGGGCCCGAACCTGGGTAAAACTTCGTGTCCCCTGCCTTCTGTTGCCATCCAGCCTAGACGCACAGTTTGGGACCCCCTACCCAAGATCCGCCGGTTTTGACACCGACATTGGTGCTTTCATTGAGAGTTCCTCTGTGTCGTCGCCGTTAGGCTTGATGGCTCCTACTATCATTGATAGCGATGCGGTCCAGGGTGAGACTTTTCTCCCCGGACAGATCTTCATATTCGGCGGCTTTGCACTGCGGGCTAATTCTCTTGGCCATCTAGAGCAGATTGAAAGCTACGCCCCTGGCCATCAGGTCAGATTTGGAAGTTTGAATTTCACGGCCAACATCCGTGGGGACTTGATCTTCGACGGATTTGAGCCATAGCCGGGCACGCCCCGCTGTCGCGATAGGTATGACCTAGCTCTACCGCTGAACAGTACCCCAGAAGCCGCGCCCACATCAGCTCCGACCCTTAGTTCGAAGCCAACTGCGCCAATCGAGGACGGGTGGTTAGACACCACCTCAGGGGTTGCAGTCTCAACGGCGATCGAGCCGAACACCAGCGCAAATCTCTGTGCAGCCCATGACTCCAAGGTGCTGAACTCTCTTCCGGAAATCGAACCATCGGCGCCCCTGCCAATCGAATCCAATTGGGCGCCGATCATAGAATTCACCACCGCAGATATCTTTCAGCACTCGCCCTTCGGCGACATTCTGAATTCACTAAGGTCTCTCTCTTTGTCAGGAGAGCCCTAGCCGGATTATGGCCAACAGGATTGGGATGCAGACGACGAAATTCGACGCCCACCCACCACCCACTTAATAGCCACTGTCGATGACTCAACCGACATGCTCGACTTCGACTCCGCAGACATCGATGGTATGGACGACGATGCGGGAGGCGGAGAGGAACCACCGCCCACAGGGCACTGGACGTCCAATTCATCATATGATGTATACATGGTGGACACACCAAAGGAACACGACGAGGAACAGAAGGACGCACCGAAGGCTTATTCCCTCGAGAAGCAGTCAAAGCGGGCGCAAGCGCCGCCCCAAATCATGCCTCGCCAGAAATAATGATAACACAGACCCAGCGTTGGAGCAGGGCGAACCACTGGCGGACCACGGCAATACGGAGAATCAAACCGAACAAACCAATTCTGTCAAAGATAATAGTCCAGACGACACAACGCCGGACAGACATCCGGAGCAGCAGAATGCCCGTCAAAGGCTTGTTGCCACCGCGAGGAGTCTGAAAAAGTAGCAGCAAAGGCTCAAGGCTGCGCAGGACACACTACAAATGAGATGGAGTAAAGTACTCAACACAACAGCGAAGTACGGCGACAATCGCCCCACCAAGAGCTACCCAAAGCGGAAGTTGCTACCTGAATTCGATGAGGAGGCCTCAGACCCCTCACAACCAAAAATCAAAACAGCCACCTGGCCGGATAGACGACCTCACGGCCAACATAGAGCAGCAAACAATGCCACCTACAAGACAATACGCGATTCACACGAGGGCTTACACCAAGAAGACAGCGCAACCAGATCCATCTATGGACCACGCAAGCACGCCCCAGCATACGATATAACACCAACAAACATCCGAACAACACGGTACACCCAGATACAGGGGTGCCGCACACCCCCTATGTTTCACCGATGAGGTGCTGGATCATGAATTTCCAGAGGGATTCAAACCCTGTAAACATAGAGGCATACGATGAAACAACAGACCCTCGGGTCTGGATCGAGGACTATATCCTCCACATCCATATGGCTCGAGGAGATGATCTCCACGTCATCAAGTACTTACCACTCAAACTTAAAGGGCCAGCTCGTCATTGGCTTAAAGGCCTCCCCGAAAACTCCATTGGAAGCTGGGCAGAGCTCGAAGACGCTTTTCGGGCAAACTTTCAAGGGACTTATGTCCGACCTTCGGATGCGGATGATTTGAGTCATATAACTCAACAGCCCGGAGAGTCAGCCCAAAAGCTTTGGAACATGTTTCTTACTAAAAAGAACCAAATTGTCGACTGCCCGGATGCCGAAGCCATGGCAGCTTTTAAGCACAGCGTCCGTGATGAATGGCTTGCCCGACACCTCGGCCAAGAAAAACTGAGAACAATGGCAGCATTGACAAGCCTCATGACCCGCTTTTGTGCGGGTGAAGATAGCTGGCTAGCCCGATGCAGCTCCAGCGACCCTAGTACATCTGAAGTTAGAGATGGAAACGGGAAATCACGGTGCAACAACAATAACAAACGCCGGAATAAAAGAGACAGCACGAAGAGCACGGCAGTAAACGCCGGATTCAAAAGCTCCCGGTCAGGTCAGAAAAAGCCGCCCCCTAAAGGCGCCAGAGACGCACTGTCCAGCCTAAACAAAATTCTGGACCAAATATGTCAGGTCCATAGGACCCCTGGCAATCCAGCCAATCATACCCACAGAGAATGTTGGGTCTTCAAGCAGTCCGGCAAGCTCAACGCCGTACACAAGGGGGAGGATACACCAAGCGAAGATGACGATGAGCCTCTCAAGGAAGACACTGGGGAACAAAAGGAATTTCCACCAGAAGTCAAAACAGTAAACGTGTTACACGTGATCAATGGCAGAAACAAAACGGCACTCCCAGAAAAATACGCCCGAAGACCTATCACCGCGGAGTCCTGCCACTGGTCGTCTCAACCGATCACTTTCGACCATCGTGATTACTCAGCAAGTGTCCGGCGTGCAGGATGGGCTGCCCTGGTATTAGACCCAATAATTGACTGATACCACTTCACACGAGTCCTGATGGCCGGTCGCAGCAATCTACACCTGATATACCAGGATACAATCTGCGAAATGGGGATAGACCCAACAAAAAATTGCCATAGCAATATTACCTTTAAAGGAGTAACGCCAGGCCCAGGGGCTCATTCCACGGGCTCCCTGCTACTAAAAGTTATATTCGGGTTCCCCGATAACTTCCGTAGCGAACATTTAACCTTCCACATCGCTCCGTTTCAAAGTGGCTATCAAGCACTACTCGGACACGAAGCTTTCGCTCGCTTTAACGCAATACCATACTATGCTTCCCTCACACTCAAGATGCCCGGTCCACATGGCATCATTACAGTGAACGGAAGTATTAAGCGATCTCTGCATGCCGAAGAGCGTGCGGCTGCCTTGGCAGCTGCACACTAAAAACGGCCTCACGAACTAAAGCATTTAGCAGGTCGTCATGACCTCGGACACGGTTAGACGAGTCCGGCGCTGCCATATGAAATTTTTACCGGATCAATGATCACACCCCTATTACAAATACAAGGGGCTCAACGTGCGCAGACAAGCGGCAATTCTTACTTACCTTGAATTATACATGATTTCTTTAAAAAACTATCTTTTTGCACGACAGCTTTTTTCACCTAAGCTCCTCTCTTTTACAGATAATCATCATGCTACACCTGTCCAGGATATGGCACAACGGAGACACGGGCGTAGACGTGCAACAAGGACCCGCTCCATGGATTCTTTTTAGATTAAGACCCTGCGTAAACCTTTTTTACTGTCTCTTGTTGATACATATCCACCGAATTCTCAGCACATTCGAGAAGGATGCTGGCGTCTTGGCATGTGGCCACGTCAGAATAATGCACGTACCTAGACACAAGGGGCTTCTTACGAAGGGCACTATCTAGGCCCGGGTTATACCATAAAGACCGAATACCTTAGGGAGTGTTCGGCGTCGCGAGTTTGGCCTTATATGCATCAGCTCCGAATCATTGTCTTTGGTCAAATGTTGGGTTTGCCCGGCTCCTGTGTTTTGGTGCCTTATGTTCCGCTTTACCGGCTAAGGTAGCACCAGGAGAACTACTGCGATTGTGCCCTGGTTCATCCGGACGAGCACCTCAGTAGAGAAAGCCGAAAACTGACTGTCATGATATAGCGTGAGACTGGTCAACCACTCGGTGACCTATCGGAATGTTAGAATTCCTCCGCCTTAACGAAGGGACGTTTCTCGGCCAGGCATGTACGCACCCCGTGATCGGGAGAGTGCGGAGCCACTAGGGGCTATCTAGTAGTCCCACTGTCAAACTCCTATGGCTAAGTGAAAGTGTTAAAGCATTATAGTCCGGTTGCCTCGCTCGCTACGCTATCACCTCCTTAATAGGACCAAGACGTTGGGTTAAGTGTGAACACATGTTTTTTGCGAACACCCCCGCATTTTATGCGTGGGGGTTGAAGCCGACGGCTACAATCTTTCAGGTTATACACATGTATACATAAACGGCCACATAGGAGGCATCATACTACTTTCAGGCAAAAGTATAAAAATAACCTTATAAAAAATTCCTAAAGCATTGTGCTTACAATGAGAATACATATCACTCAAACATAATATTTTTCAAGCACTGGGCCTCTATCAAACGAGCACCCTCGAGAACCTCCTCAAAATAGTGCTCGGCAGCCACCCGGCCTATGGCCGATCCCTGCGCCATAATGGTGGTAGCGTCCATCTCTGCCCAATATGCTTTAACACGGGCAAGGGCCATCTGCGAGCCTTCTATGCATGCCGACCTCTTCATCACATTAATGCGCGGCACCGCATCAAGGAACTGCTGCACTAAGCTGAAATAGCTATTCGGCTTTGGTCTTTCCGGCCATAGCTGATCCACAACAGACCTCATGGCGAGTCCGGACAACCTATTCAGTTCGGCCCACTCGGCTAGCTGGTCAGTCAATGAAAGCGGATGTTCTGGAATGTGGAATTGCGTCTAGAACAGCTTGTCCACTTCGCGATCTGTCTGACCTTGGAAGTACTTGGCCACATCGGCAGCGATCGCCGCCAAATCCATATACGCATCTGCCGAAATCCACATCCGATCCAGAGGGGCATACCGAGGATCTCTGAACTTCCTCCGTAACATGAAGGGTTTCCTAGCCGCAATGTCCCTGGCTTCCCGCAGCTCCTCCTTCTTCGCTCTCATAGCAGAACGGGTGTCTTTGTCCGCCGCCGCGGCCTTCTCAAGGTCTGTTGCCTTCGCTTGGTTTTCTTTTCAAGGACCCGACAATGGTCGGCAGTGTCTTTCAATTCTACGGCCATCTTCTCCTGGCTCTCGCAATGTGTGGCCTTCCCGGCTTTCAACTCTTCGGCCGCCTTCAAAGCAGCCGCATTACTACTCCTCGCTTGTTCCTTGGCTCGGTCAAGTTCCGGCCGCAAGGCTTCCACGATGGCAGCTCCATCTGTAGTCACAACATATTAAAGATACTGGCATTATGCTACTCTTACTATGTGCCGTTCACCAGATATTAACACTTACCTTGTGCCTCATCAAGCCTCTTGTTAACAAGCTCGATGTCGGCGTCTGCCACATCCAGTTGCTGTTTCAATTGGGCAAACTCCCTAGTCCGGCTAGCCACCGGAGCTTCCACCACCTGCACATAGAGGCAGTTTGGTTATTGCCTGGGAATATGATCCTCTGTTTGCCGCCGTTCTCGACGACAACCAAAGTCTCAGGGGCTACTATCTACACAGGGCACACTTAACATGTGCAGTACTATCACATATTATCTCACATACCTCAAAGCCCGTCAATAGACTCATAAAGGCTTCATGTAATCCGCTTTCAGTAGACGAGATTCTCTCCATCACCGTACCCATCAGCGTACCGTGCTCTTCTTAGATGGACGCTCACCCTACCAACTCCCTCAGAACGTCCGACCGCACACTAGACGGTGTGGGACTCTTTCGTATGCTCTCTTCGGGAGCCAGACACTGGGGACTTTGGGGGTCTACAGGATTATCTTCTGGCCTCACTGGATCCGGAGAGGCCCTCCACGACAACACTTCGGGGTCGCCCGCTTCCGGAGCGGAGGAGTCTGGGGGAGGCGTTTCGCTCTCCATCATCTCTGGAA
Source organism: Triticum aestivum (assembly GCF_018294505.1). NCBI lineage: Eukaryota > Viridiplantae > Streptophyta > Magnoliopsida > Poales > Poaceae > Triticum > Triticum aestivum. The sequence continues at coordinate 324,530,706 of NC_057806.1, read as the reverse complement.
GAAGATCCCCCGAGGATGAGCTCATTTGAGAGGGGCTGAGGCCCGAACTGCAAGATAGATGCGGTGGTTATTTTCTCAGAGGAAAAAGATAGCACACCCTTACTATTAAAAATATTTTGGATCACTTACGACTTGTTGGAGGGCTGATCCCCCCGCGGACTCTGCGCGGCAAAAACACCCCCCAAGGCAGGACCCCTCAGTGGGAGACCTCTTCTCCCGTTTGGAGGCTTCGGCTTCCGGATCCTCGGAAGCAGTCCTTTTCCTCCCCCGATCGTCCTCCTTCATGGAGACGCTCGTTCCCTTGGTTGGAGCGGATAGCGATGGGGGCCCGCGTCCGCCCGTATTATCTCCCTCGGTATCTTCCTTCAGGGGCTCCGGACAAGGTGCGACCTCGAGCATCTTCTCCAACACCGGATTTTCCAAACCCTCAGGGAGGGGAGCCAAGCACCGGATCATCTTTGCCTTTGTTAGCCAGTCCTGATCAAAAAGCGGACTCTCAGAAATAACTTCGAATAAGAGACAGCGTGTTCGGCTAGGGGATTTCTTACTTGTTCGGCGGCGCGGTTACTGCTCAGGCCCACGTCCCCGGTGATATCCGGACATTCCACTTGAGGTCCGAAGAATGACTTGTACATCTCCTTATGCGTCAGGCCGAGGAAACTTTGAATGGCACGTGGTCCCTCTGGGTTGAACTCCCACAAGCGCAGGGTCCGGCGTTTGCAAGACTGGACTTGACGAACCAGCATAACTTGTATTACCGCAGCCAAATTAAAATCTCCCTCGAAGAGATCTCAGATACGGCTTTGCAGTATAGGCATGTCCTTGGCTGGACCCCAGCTCAGACCCCTGCTAATCCATGACATCAGTTGTGGTGGGGGCCCAGGCGGAAAGCGGGGGCAGCCGCCCACTTGGCACTTCTAGGAGCCGTGACATAGAACCACTCCCGTTGCCATAATTCGGACACCTCTGGAAAGGAACCTTTCGGCCATGGGGCTCTTTCCATCTTGCCTATTGATGCACCTCCACATGCTGCATGCTGCCCCTCGATCACCTTCGGTTGTACTTCAAAGGTCTTGAGCCACAGGCCGAAGTGAGGGGTCACATGGAGGAAGGCCTCACACACGACAATAAATGTCGTGATGTGGAGAAAGGAGTCTGGAGCTAGATCATGGAAATCTAGCCCGTAATAGAACATCAAGCCCCTAATGAAGGGATCCAGAGTGAGGCCTAGACCTCGGAGGAACTGGGAGACGAACACAACGTTCTCGTTGGGTTCGGGAGTAGGGATGACCTGCCCTTGAGCAGGCAGCCAATGCGACACCTCGGCGGTCAGGTATCTGGCCTCCCTCAACTTCTTAATGTCCTCTTCCGTCATGGAGGAGGACATCCATCGGCCTTGAAGGCTGTATCCGAACATGATTGAAGATCCGGGGCACCTAACCTGGGCTTTGGGTGTTAGAACTCGAGGCGGGGGAAGGGTTTGGTTGAGCACGAGAGGGAAAAGCGAAAACCTTGTCCCCTTATAAAGAGGGTGAATATCAAGCGTCCTCTCCATAGCCGTTTGGGACTTGCCTATAATCTAGGAGTCCTAGACACGGTTGGGTTACCCATGACCGCATTAATGAGAATCCCTTAATTAGGGGAACACAATCTCCGCTTCGGCAAGGCGTGTCAAGAAACCGCCTCGCGTTATGTGTGGAGCTGGTTAAGAAAAACGGTCTGAATAATTACTGGGCCATGACATGATATCATGCTGTCAAAACAAGCCAGCAAATTAGATCTGCGAAAAAAATATTCTCTCTGCGGTGGATTGTGGAACTTATTTGCAGGGTCGGACACTATCCTCATATTCAAATTCTTCTATGATGTATTCGGAGAAGGAACCCGCCTTGCAATGTCGAAGACAACTACGCGCCGGACTCATCGTCATTGAAGCCTGGTTTAGGGGCTACTGAGGGAGTCCTGGATTAGGGGGTCTCCGGACAGCCGGACTATCTCCATTGGCCGGACTCATAGACTATGAAGATACAAGATTGAAGACTTCGTCTCGTGTCCGGATGGGACTCTACTTGGCGTGGAAGGCAAGCTAGGCAATACGTATATGGATATCTCCTCCTTTGTAACCGACCTTGTGTAACCCTAACCCTCTCCGGTGTCTATATAAACCGAAGGGTTTTAGTCTGTAGGACAACAATCACAACATACAATCATACCATAGGCTAGCTTCTAGGGTTTAGCCTCTCTGATCTCGTGGTAGATCTACTCTTGTAACACTCATATCTTCAATATTAATCAAGCAGGACGTAGGGTTTTACCTCCATCAAGAGGGCCCGAACCTGGGTAAAACTTCGTGTCCCTTGCCTCCTGTTACCATCCGGCCTAGACGCACAGTTCGGGACCCCCTACCCGAGATCCGCCGGTTTTGACACCAACACTTCCCTTCTCCTCTCGTCTAGTCAACTTATTTGTGCGCACCAGGAGACATGGCCGTGGGATGTAGGGGGATTTGGTAGATGACGAAGGGGATGGATTTCAGAGCTGTACAATACCACCTGGGCTATGTTCAGTTGTTTGGACTACCTCGCTGTTCAGTCCAATTCCAATAGTCCATGAAGGGACTACCAACATAAGTTCTAGTTGTTTGGACTACTCCGTCAGCTCCCGTGACTGCCAGAATAAGTGCCATAACATTTTTGAAGATTACCAGACTACCATGGTTGTGTTGTTTTGTTCTATAGTTGCTTTTTGTGTGTAGATTACTACTGGAGGTAGTATTGTAACTAAACGTGTTACCGTCTGAGTATTTCACTGATGTTATTTGGGTACTTTTGACTAGATTATAGATTGTTTAGAAACATCTCTATTGCTCTGCTCTTTCTAGGACTTCAACTTTGACGTAACTGAATTATAGCTGTAGCTATGTAACTAAATCTGTTATTTTAGAACACCATTGGTGTTAATTGGGTACTGTCTTCTTGAAAGTGCAGTCGACTTCAGATTTTGGTTGTACTGATTTTTCTGAACAATTGGAGAAATGGCTCATATGATTTTTTGAGGAACATGTCGAGCATAGATGCCAATGATATACTTTGTGTATAGTTCCCGTTATAATTTCTCTCCACATTTTAAGCTTGCTGTCCAGTTGACAACTGCAGTCTGCCGGGCAATGGAAACTCGTGTTTGTTTCATAACCAGATACCATAAACGATGAATGTGCCACTTTTTCTAGTTGCGCTTTGAGTACAGGAGTAGTGCTCTAATTTGGTGTGCTGTTGTCTTAGTATTTCGTTGATTTTATTTGGGTACTTCTGACTAGAAAGTGTGCCCAGGAGACGTTCTACTGCTTTGTTTCTGGATAGTTGGAGTGCAGATTATTGAAGAACGTGTCCAACTCTGTTTTTTTCTATTCTCTTGTGTTTTTAGGGATTTTCTAGCCTATATTGATCTGTTCTCACCAGAAATTCAAACATTGATGTTCCAACTCCCAACCGCATTCTGTTAGACTAGCACCGAAAAGGATGTTGGCTGACGATTTATCCGCGCTTTATCGATGTTAGAAAAACATTGACTTAGATCATGTTATTATTTCATTGATAGTAGTGACTTATGCCTGATGGATGAACAAGTGTTACGCTGAATTGGCTAATGTAGGCATCAGCTACATGATCTTGTCAATTTCTTAGCATCTTTTGAGATGGAATTGCTGCTGTAACTAAATATGTTCTGTGTGCATCATTGATGTTATTTGGGCACTTGTATGTCATATGTGAATATAACTTTTTCTTCTAGTGAATTGTTAGATCAAAGGATTCAGATTGTACAATATGGTTCCAGGTGTTTGGGACTAGCTGAACTTTGGCAGCTGCTGCTGGTGTTGCATCATGATGAAAATTCAGTTGGTCAACAATTGAATTGGACAATTTGAACTTGCTAGCTGCTGTCGTACGTACAGGTGAAGGCTATTTATACCATTTACTGCTTGTGATGTACTATTTGTTTGCAGATTCTACGTAGTTGTACTATATGTTCACAAATTTACTATCATTTTGAGTTGTTGGATGTTAAGTTCACCAGTGTTAGGAAATAGTGTACAATCTGGTTGTCTGTAGCATGAACCAAAGATATATTCAGATGATTTCACTAGTTTTGTGGCCTAAATAACTTGCAATCATGTTTGCCTATAGCCTGCAGTTTATGAACAAGAAACAAGTACACATTTCTTATATATATTGTTGAAAAATGATATAATTGTGAATTTCTGTTGTACAACGTTAGGAACTTAAATCACAAATCAGATATTTACAAGCTAAGCTTTTGCAATTCTTTCATGGTTACAACTGCAATAATATTTGTTATTTTTATGTAGTGTGCGATGGATTTAGAATCCACCAAATTACTATTGCAATTTCCCAGAGAAAGTACACAATACTTAGCTGGTGTAGATGAATTTCTGGAGTTTGCATATAAAGATATACCAGCGCATACAATGATCCGATGTCCATGTGAAGATTGTGTTCACACTGAAGTACTATCAAGGGATGAAGTCCGTGGCCATTTGATGTGGAATGGAATGCTTCAGAGCTATGACAAATGGGTTTTTCACGGTGAGTCTTCATCCGATCACAATGATGATCAACAACCACAGCCTGAAACTGAAGGAAATGCTAATATGCATGAAATGATTATGGATTCAATTAGGAAAATATATGATGGTGATGTGCCTATGAGTGATAGTACAGATTTTTCAAATCCACTTCCAGATGGAGCAACTAAAGAAGCAGAGGCATTGTACAAATTAATTCAAGATTCAGAGAAGCCTTTGTGGCCAGGATGTGAATTGCCTCAGCTTTCCTTACTTGCGCTTTTGTTCAATACAAAATCCATGAACAAATGGTCTGATAAGTCATTTGGAGATCTACTTATATTCTGCACATGGCTATTCCAAATGGAAAAGCTCTGCCCCAAAATTTTTACGAGGCCAAGAAGATCATATCGAAGTTCGGATTAGGATATCAGAAAATTCATGTCTACCCAAATAACTGTCAGTTGTTTTGGAAAGAGACAGAAAATGATGACTTTTTCTCTAAATGCAAGGCTTCTAGGTGGAAAGATAAAATGCCCGAAACCAAGTTAACTAAAAAGGAAAGAAAGAGAGCTATGCCGATGAAAGTTTTGAGATACTTTCCAATCAAAGAGTGGCTAAAAAGGATATTCATGTGCAAAGAAACAGCAACTCTAGCTCGATGGCACGATGAAGGGCGCACCAAGCAGCATGATGTGATACGGCATCCAGCAGATTCCGAGGCATGGAAGAAATTTCATGAGAAGCATGGATTTGCAAATGATTGTCGTAATATTCGGTTTGCCATAGCAACAGATGGATTTAATCCATATGGGATGCTGAGCAATAAATATAGTTGTTGGCCAGTTGTGCTAGTCATGTATAACCTGCCTCCATGGCTATGCATGAAGAAATCTTATCTGTCATTGTCTTTGATTATTCCTGGACCTAAGAGCCCTGGAGATAAGATTCATGTTTTTATGCAACCTCTTTTAGAAGATCTGAGAGATCTTTTTGTGAATGGGATGACAACCTATGATGCATCCGAACAGAAAACATTTAAACTCAGAGCGGCTGTCTTGTGGACCATAAATGACTTCCCAGCATTAGGAATGATTGCTTCATATGTGGTGCATGGAGATTATGCATGTCCACCTTGTGGTGCAAATGTATGGACCAAGCGCTTGAAGTATGGCAAGAAAGCTTGTTTTATGGATCTCCGGCGATTTCTGCCACCTGATCGCTCAAATCGGGCTAGGCCATGGGGCGACGAGTTGGTAGGCTAGAGAGGTTGAGTTCTTTGCACACGCCCCAGAGTCTGAATTGTCATGGGTATGCGGAGCCCTGAATCCGACATATGGTGCGCTAGGTAGGAGCGTGTCGAAGTCCTTCTCCCACCATTCGCTTTGCCTCTGTTACGTCACTCCCATGTCCGACGCACGCCGCGTCCGCGCCGAGCGCCGGGCCGCTCGTGTCGCCTAGACGGCACCCGTGGGCAACGGTGCTCCTCGCCGCTCTGCCTCCCCCGTGGCTAACGTCGCCACTGACCCTGCTACTCGCGAGCAGCAGGATTTGTCGCTGCCACCTTCCGTGCGGTGTGATGGCCGCACTGCAAAATCCATCGCCCACTCCGGCCACGACATCGTCCTCCCATGCTTGCCGTGCGCCGGCGAACACGTAGGCTGTGTTGCTCATGGCGCACGAACTCCTGCGAGATTGCCCCGCTGACGACCTCTACGACGACTGGCTCGGCCGCATCGCTGAGCTCGTCAACACCGCCAGTGAGGCTCGTGCGACATCCCGCTCACTCCACCCTTCGCCGACCCAGGCGGGTGACATGGCCCACGGCGTGCCTCCTTCCCTCGGCACGACATGGACCTGGAGCCCAGGCGCGACGTGATACGTCTCCAACATATCTATAATTTATGAAGTATTCATGCCATGTTTACAATAATTTTATATGGTTTTGGTATGATTGGCATGGAACTAACCCAGACTGACGCTCTTTTCAGCAAAACTACTGGAGAAAATTCCTTATTTGACACTATCTTAAAATCTGTTTCCTTATTTGACACTGGAAAAGTTTTTCTTCCCTATTTGACACAAGTTCTAAATTTTATTCCCTATATGACATTTCCGTCCATTTTGAGCCTAAATGACACATGAAAAGACTCTTTTGCCCCTCATGTGGTATGTGTGTGAGGGGCAATAGCGCACGCATGCAGCATCAGTGCGAGGGCAAGAGAACACATGCAGCAACACATACACATGTACCAACACACACACGCGCGCGCATGCACACACGCAACAACACGCACGCGCACGTGCACACACACACGCAACAACATGCACACGCACGTGCACACACACACGCAGCAACACACATGCACGCGCACACACACGCAGCAACACACACGCACACAGCACACACACACACATACACACACACACACAGCAGCAGCACACACACAGGCAGCACATAGGCACGCAACAACACACACACGCGCGCACACGTACACACGCAGTAGCAAACACACACTGCAGCACACATGCACACACACATGCAGCGGCAGCACACATGTGCGCGTGCACCCACACACGCAACAGCACACACACATACCGCATGAGGGGTGAAATCGTCTTTTCAGGTGTCATTTAGGCTCAAAATGGACAGAAGTGTCATATAGGGAATAAAATTTAGGACTAGTGTCAAATAGGGAAGAATAACTTTTCCAGTGTCAAATAAGGAACCAGATTTAAAGACAGTGTCAAATAAGGAATTTTCTCAAACTACTGTGGTGTTGTTTTTTGTGCAAAAATGAAAGTTCTCAAATGAGATGAAACTTTTTGACGATTTTTTTTGGAACAAAAGAGACCCCCGAAGCTTCGTGGAAGGACTAGAAGGTGAAGGAGTAGGGCACAAGACACCGGGGCGCGCCTGGGCCCTTACCCGTGCCCCGGTGGGTTGTGCTCACCTCGAGGCCCATCTTCGCGTGAAACCAACGCCAAAAATCCTATAAATAGAGAAACCATCAGAAATAACCCTAGATCAGAAGTTTCGCCGCCACAAGGCTCTGTAACCACCGAAAACCAATCTAGACCCCATTCCAGCACCCTACCGGAGGGGGGAATCATTTCTGATGGCCATCTTCATCATCCCGGCGGCCACCACGATGAGGAGGCAGTAGTACACCCTCGAGGCTGAGGGTTTGTACCAGTAGCTATGTGTTTAATCTCTCTCTATCTCTCTCTCTCTCTCTCTTGTGTTCTTGAGATGTCACGATCTTGATGTATCGTGAGCTTTGTTAATATAGTCGGATCATATGGTGTTTTCCCCTCTATATCTTGTGATGAATTGAGTTTTCCCTTTGAGATTTCGTTTTATCGGATTGAATACTTTTATGGATTAGAGAACACTTGATATATGTCTTGCAATTGAATACTCATGGTGACAATGGGGTATCATATTGATTCACTTGATATATGTTTTGGCACTCAACTCGCGGATTCCCGAGGTGACATTGGGGTAATCTATGCATAGGGGTTGATGCATGTTCTTGTCTTTGTTTCTCTGGTAGAAATCTTGGGGCAATCTTTGAAGTTCTTTGTGTTGGATTGAATATTATGAATCTAAATTTGCTTTGGTGTTGTTTTTGTACGAACTCTTGGTTAGATCGATCGGAAAGAATAGTGTTGTGTTATTTTAGTACGAAACTCTAGGATAGATTGTTCGAAAAGAATAGCTTTGAGGTGGTTTCGTACCCTACAAACAATTCCGTCTTATGTTCTACGCTAGATAGGAACTTTGAAGTGATTCTTCGTTGCACGTTGAGGGACCGTTATATGATCCAATTATATTAGAACTATTGAGAGGTTGCACTAGTAAAAGTATGGACCCTAGGCCTCATTTTCAAGCATTGCAATACCTTTTTGTGCCTGTTTACTATTTGCTACCTTGCTATTTTTATTTATTCAGATTATAAAAATATATTTCTACCATCAATACTACACTTTTATCACCATCTCTTCGCCGAACTAGTGCACCTATACAATTTGCCATTGTATTGAATGTGTTGGGGACACAAGAAATTTCTTGTATTTGGTTGCAGGGTCGTTTGAGAGAGACCATCTTCATCCTACACCTCTCACGGATTGATAAACCTTAGGTCATCCACTTGAGGGGAAATTGCTATTGTCCTACAAAACTCTACGCTTGGAGGCCCAACACGTGTCTACAAGAATAAAGTTGCGTAGTAGACATCAAGATCTTTTCTGGCGCCATTGTCAAGGAGTTTAGGTAAGCGGCACTCACATCCCGTCAACGAAACTCTTTTCTAGCGCCGTTGTCGGGGAGGTGAGTGCATGAAGGTATATCTTTAGATCTTGCAATTGAATCTTTTAGTTTCTTGTTTTATCACTAGTTTGGTTTATGAAAGAAAACTACATAAAAATGTAATTGAGGTTGCATCATATTATTGATCATCTTTATAATATCTTTCTTAAAAATGATGATTTGGAAAATTGTGCTTAATTATTAGAAGAAGAAGTCAATAAAATGTTTGGCACAAAATATTTGAATGATGAGCATGATTGCAATGTTGTTAGTATGAATTCTTTGAATATCCATGATGCAAAGGATGTGCAAAGCTACAAGCTTGGGGATGCTATGTTTGATGAAGATGAGATTTTTTGTCCCCCAAGTTTTTATTTGCAAATTTATTATGATGAAAGCATGCCTCCTATTTATGATGATTATATAGACAAAAGTGGGTTTGGAAGAGTGTCAACTTTAGGAAGTAATGATCCCACTATTTCGGAGGGTGTTGAATCTTATTGTGACAATTATCAAAGTGGATTTGGAGGGGTCATGACTTTATTTAGTGATGAATCCACTATTTCAAAGAGGTCCCAATTGATTATGAGAACAAACTTGCTATCTATGATCATTATGGTGATGACATGTATGCTATAAAGAATAATGATAACCATGAAACTTGTCATCATGATTTTAATTTTCACTCTCATGATAGTTATTTTGTTGAGTTTGCTCCCACTACTATTGATGAGAAGAAATTTGCTTATGTGGAGAGTAATAAGTTTTCTATGCTTTTGTGTCATGAAAAGAGTGCTTTATGTGATAGTTACATTATCTAATTCATTCATGATGCTACTAAATATTATTATGAGGGAGGAACTCATGCTTGTAGGAATTGCAATAATATCAAGTTTCCTCTCCATGTGTTGAAAGTTTTGAAGTTATGCTTGTTTAGCCTTCCTATGCTACTTGATTGTTATTCCCATAAGTTGTTTGATCACAAAATCTCTATGCATAGGAAGTGGGTTATACTTAAGTGTGCTAGTCATATGCTTCATGATGCTCTCTTTGTGTTTCAATTCTTATCTTTTATGCGAGCATCATTGAAATCATCATGCCTAGATAAAATGCATTAAAGAAAAGCGCTTGTTGGGTGACAACCAAACACTTTTACCTACTGTTTTTGTGTGTTCGCATTATTAGTCTACTGTAGTAATCATGTTTTATTGCTTTTGTTTTAATAAAGTGCCAAGTAAGACCTTTGGGATGGCTTACGGTGATAGTTGATTTGATCTTGCTGAAAAACAGAAACTTTTGCGCTCAGGAAAACAATTCTCATTTTTAACAGAAGCATGATAAAATGCTGATTATTTTTTCAGAAGATTAATAGACAAATTTACCAGGTTTTCCTAATTTTTCATAATTTTTGGAGTAGCATAAGTATGGTTGGAGTACAGATTACTACAAACTGTTCTATTTTTGACAGATTCTGTTTTCAATGCATAGTTTGCTTGTTTTCTAGTTTCTATGGCTTATATTGCTCAAGATAAATTGTGGAAATGATATTCTACAGTATGCATTGTGTGAGAAAAATTATGAATCTTGTATTTTGCATTACCAAAAGTGAAATGGTTTGCTCTTTATCATACTAACCTATCTCACAAGGTTCCGTTAAGTTTTGTGTAATTGAAGTTTTCAAGTTCTGGGTGAGATGTCAATATGAGGAGAATAAAGGGTGACAAGACCCTAATCTTGGGGATTCCCAAGGCACCCCAAGTTAATATTCAAGGAATATCCAAGCAACTAAGCTTGGGGATGCCCCGGAAGGCATCCCCTCTTTCGTCTCCAACATTATCAGTAACCTCACTTGGACCTATGTTTTCATTCGTCACATGATATGCATTTTGCTTAGAGCATCAATTTATGTTGTTAGGATTTGCTTGATGTTATTTAGAATAATGTTTTGCATATTTTATTTCAATAAAAGTGGCAATGATAGCCTTTGCCATGTTTATTTTGCAAGTATACATGTTGTTGTTTGAAAACAGAAAGTTTACCATTGTTGCAAAAATTCCCTAGAAAAGTCAGAATGTGATAAAATGTTGATTTTTTTTGCAAAATGAGCTCTGATAAATTTTCTACAGTGTGATATTTTTTTCATATTTTTGGAGTCTAAGAAGTATTGATACTCTTGCATTTTTTACGGACTGTACTGTTTTGGCAGATTGATGTTATATTTGCATATGTTTGCTTGTTTAATGATTTTATTTGAGTATAGGAGTATTAAATACGCAGAGGCATTTAGTATGCAATGTTGAATAATAATTTTAGTGATTTGCTACAGTATAGAATGATAAGGTTTTTGCATTGGTTTATACTAACTTATCTCACGAGTTCTTGTTGAGTTTTGTGTGGATGAAGCTTTTGAGATTTAGGAAAACCGTGATATGAGAAGAATTAAGGAGACACAAAAGCTCAATATTGGGGATGCCCAAGGCACCCCAAGGTAATATTTCAAGAATTCTCAAGCATATAATCTTGGGGATGCCCCGATAGGCATCCCACCTTTCCTCTTCAACAATTATCGGTTAGTATCGGTTGAGCCTAAGTTTTTGCTTCTCCACATGAGTTGTGATATTCTTAGAATGCCATTTTATTTTCATTTTGCTTGCTGTTTTAGTAAAATACTTAGATCTGAAAGTTTTTAAATAAAATAGAGTCCTCAAATAGTTGCTAGGGAGGCTAGGTAAGTGGCATTCACATCCCATCAACGAAGCTCTTTTCTATGGAATTGCTCTAGTGCTTCACTTATATCTTTTTGAGCATGGTGTGCTTTAGTATTTTTGAAGAAATTCTCTCTTGATTCACTTAAATTAATTTGAGAGAAATAAATATTATGCTCATGATATTCATTTATATCTTTTTGGAGTAGCTTGTCATTTACTCTTGTGCTTCACTTATATCCTATGAGTAAATTGCTGAATAAATTGAATGCCATGAAGTTGAAATCATATCATGCGTAGTGGTAGCTTCACATTGGGTTTAGAAAGTGAATCTTTTGAGGCTTGACAATCACAATATTGGCCATACAAGCAATTCACGAATAATTAGTATAAGGAAGAGAACTTTCACATGCAAATACACTATCATGGAAATCTTTTGTGATTGTGAGCCCCCATCAAAATATTATATGCCAAAACTATTGATGTTGGACAAGGAAGACAACATAATGGTTTATGTTTGTTCATATTCACATAGAAGTTATATTGTCATAGACCCTTCAACATGTGGTGCTTGCCCCCCATCTTTGCTAGCCAAAAAATCCGCACCAAGTAGAGATACTACTTGTGCATCCAAAAACCCTTAAACCCAAATCTTATTTTCAAGAGTCCACCATATCTACCTAAGGATTGAATAAGATCCTTCAAGTAAGTTGTCATCGGTGCAATAAGGCAATAAAAATTGCTTCTAGAAGTGTTAGATCATTTAGTGCAAGAGAAAATTGAGCGTTGTACAAACTTGTGATGGCAAAGAATAAAAGCGACAGACAGCATAATAAAGGTTGCTATCATAAGGGGCAATATAACGTGACATTCTTTTGCACTAAGGGGTTGAGCATACACACAAATAAGCACATGGAAACCTCTGCTTCCCTCTGTGAAGGGCCTATCTTTTACTTTTATGTTTTTACTTTCATGCAAGAGTCTAAGTTTTTCTCTCTATTCCTTTTTATTTTTCTCTTTTGGCAAGCATCATGCGGTGAGGAAAGATCTAGGCACATATATCTAGTTGGATATGTGTAGCATGAGTTATTATTGTTGACATCACCCTTGAGGTGAATACGTTGGGAGGCGAAATTATAAGCCCCTATATTTCTATGTGTCCGGTTGAAACATTTTGCTCATGTGTATGCGGTGAGTGTTAGCAATCATAGAAGACTATATGATGGTTGAGTATGTGGAGCTCTTACTTAGACTCTGTGGAATAACTTGAATTGCAATGGTTTGGTGACTGAGAACATAGGTTGTTCAGTTTCAAGAGAATTCATTGTTTGAACCTTAACATGTGAATTGGTTGCTACTTTTACATGAAAAGTTTTATGATAAATAATTGATGTTATGATGCTAGGAAAAGTGATTGAAATTATCATTGATCAAACTTATGCACTTTGCTAGCATTCACACTTCATAAATTATTTCTTTTATCATTTACCTACTCTAGGACGAGCAGGAATTAAGCTTGGGGATGCTGATACGTCTCCAACGTATCTACAATTTATGAAGTATTCATGCCATATTTAAAATAATTTTATATGGTTTTGGTATGATTTGCATGGAACTAACCTGAACTGACACTGTTTTTAGCAAAACTACCATGGTGTTGTTTTTTGTGCAGAAATGAAAGTTCTCCAAAGGAGCTGAAACTTTTTGATGATTTTTTTGGAACAAAAGATACCTCTGATGCTTCATGGAAGGACTAGAAGGTGAAGGAGTAGGGCACAAGACACCGGGGCGCGCCTGGGCCCTTACCCGTGCCCCGGTGGGTTGTGCTCACCTCGAGGCCCATCTTCACGTGAAACCAACGCCAAAAAAATCCTATAAATAGAGAAACCATCAGAAATAACCCTAGATCAGAAGTTTTGCCGCCGCAAGGCTCTCTAGCCATCGAGAACCAATCTAGACCCTGTTCCAGCACCCTGCTGGAGGGGCGAATCATCTCCGATGGCCATCTTCATCATCCCGGCCGCCACCACGATGAGGAGGGAGTAGTCCACCCTCGGGGCTGAGGGTTTGTACCAGTAGCTATGTGTTTAATCTCTATCCCCCTCTCGTGTTCTTGAGATGTCACGATCTTGTTGTATCGTGAGCTTTGTTAATATAGTCAGATCATATGGTGTTTTCCCCTCTATATCTTGTGATGAATTGAGTTTTCCCTTTGAGATTTCGTTTTATCGGATTGAATAATTTTATGGATTAGAGAACACTTGATATATGTCTTGCAATTGAATACTCATGGTGACAATGGGGTATCATATTGATTCACTTGATATATGTTTTGGCACTCAACTCGCGGATTCCCGAGGTGACATTGGGGTAATCTATGCATAGGGGTTGATGCACGTTCTTGTATTTATTTCTCCGGTAGAAATATTGGGGCACTCTTTGAAGTTCTTTGTGTTGGATTGAATATTATGAATCTGAATTTGCTTTGGTGTTATTTTAGTATGAACTCTTGGTTAGATCGATCAGAAAGAATAGCTTTGTGTTATTTTAGTACGAACTCTAGGATAGATTGATCGGAAAGAATAGCTTTGACGTGGTTTCGTACCCAACAAACAATTTTGTCTTATGTTCTCCGCTAGATAGGAATTTTGTAGTGATTCTTCGTTGCATGTTGAGGGACGGTTACATGATCCAATTATATTAGCACTGCCGAGTGCTTGCACTAGTGAAAGTACGGACCCTAGGCCTCATTTTCAAGCATCGCAATACCATTTTTGTGCCCGTTTAATATTTGCTACCTTGCTATTTTTATTTATTCAATTATAAAAATATATTTCTACCATCAATACTACACTTTTATCACCATCTCTTCGCCGAACTAGTGCACCTATACAATTTTCCATTGTATTGGGTGTGTTGGGGACACAAGATATTTCTTGTATTTGATTGCAGGGTCATTTGAGAGAGACCATCTTCATTCTACACCTCTCAAGGATTGATAAACCTTAAGTCATCCACTTGAGGGAAAATTGCTACTGTCCTACAAAACTCTGCGCTTGGAGGCCCAACACATGTCTACAAGAATAAAGTTGCATAGTAGACATCACGACGTGCCCTCACGCGACCATGGCACGGGGCGCCGGCAAGGGATGAAGCAAGCTACCAGGTGGTGCAGCAGCCATAGGCCGATGCGCGCGCGTGATACATCTTCGTCGTATCTACTTTTCCAAACACTTTTGCCCTTGTTTTGGACTCTAACTTGCATGATTTGAATGGAACTAACCCGGACTGACGCTGTTTTCAGCAGAACTGCCATGGTTTTATTTTTATGCAGAAATAAAAGTTCTCGAGATGACCTGAAAATCAACGGAGATTATTTTTAGAATATGTAAAAATACTGGAAGAAAGATCCACGTCAGGGGGGCCACACCCTGCCCACGAGGGTGGGGGGCGCGCCCTACCCCCTGGGCGCGCCCCCTGACGCTCCACCGACCTCAACTCCAACTCAATATATTTGTGTTCGGGGAGAAAAAAATCAGAGAGAAGGATTCATCACGTTTTACAATACGGAGCCGCCGCCAAGCCCTAAACTCTCTCGGGAGGGCTGATCTGGAGTCCGTTCGGGGCTTCGGAGAGGGCAATCCGTCGCCATCATCATCATCAACCTTCCTCCATCACCAATTTCATGATGCTCACCGCCGTGCGTGACTAATTCCATTGTAGGCTTGCTGGACAGTGATGGGTTGGATGAGATTTATCATGTAATCGAGTTAGTTTTGTTAGGGTTGGATCCCTAGTATCCACTATGTTCTGAGATTGATGTTGCTATGACTTTGCTATGCTTAATGCTTGTCACTAGGGACCGAGTGCCATGATTTCAGATTTGAACCTATTATGTTTTCATGAATATATGTGAGTTCTTGATCCTATCTTGCAAGTCTATAGTCACCTACTATGTGTTATGATCCAGCAACTCCAAAGTGACAATAATCGGGACCACTCCTGGGGATGAACGTAGTTTGAGGAGTTCATGTATTCACTATGTTTTAATGCTTTGGTCCGGTACTCTATTAAAAGTAGGCCTTAATATCCCTTAGTTTCCAATAGGACCTCGCTGCCACGGGAGGGTAGGACAAAATATATCATGCAAGTTCTTTTCCATAAGCACGCATGACTATATTCGGAATACATGCCTGCATTACATTGATGAACTGGAGCTAGTTCTGTGTCACCCTATGTTATGACTGTTACATGATCGATCGCATCCGGCATAATTCTTCATTACCGATCCATTGCATACGAGCTTTTCATATATTGTTCTTCGCTTATTTACTTTTCCGTTGCTATTGTCACAGTCACTACAAAACCCCAAAATATTACTTTTGCTAATGCTACCACTACTATCATATTACTTTGCTACTAAATACCTTGCTGCAGAAATTAAGTTTCTAGGTGTGGTTGAATTCACAGCTCAGCTGCTAATACTTGAGAATATTCTTTGGCTCCCCTTGTGTCGAATCAATAAATTCGGTTTGAATACTCTACCCTCAAAAACTGTTGCGATCCCCTATACTTGTGGGTTATCAAGACTATTTTCTGGCGCCGTTGCCGGGGAGCATAGCTCTATTCTTTAAGTCACTTGGGATTTATATCTGTTGATCACTATCAAGAACTTGAAAGATCAAAGAACTAAGATCTATACCTCAACTACGAGGGGAGGTAAGGAACTACCATCTAGCTCTGTACTTGATTCACCTTCTATTTTGAGTAAGCTTGCGACACCTAAACTTGCTTCTGCTATTAATTCTGATATGTCGCATGTTATTGACGATGCCACTTCTGCTTTGCATGATACTTATGATGAAACTACTTCTATGCTTGATACTACTGTGCCACTTGGTGAATTTCTTGATGAACAACTTGCTAGGGCTAGAGAGAATGAAATTATTGAAACTGATAATATTGATGAAAGTGATGATGAAGATTCTCCCCCTAGATATGAATTGCCTGTTGTTCCTGAGGGTTATGTTATGGATGAAGACATTGCTAGAGAATTTCTTGCCTGCAATGATAGAAGTGATCTTAAGAAATTATTAGCTAAGCTGAAAGAAAAATCTCTGAATGCTTGAATTAAATATGATCCTGCTTATGCTACTTCACCTATCTTTATTACTGATAAGGATTATGATTTCTCCGTGGATCCTGAGTTAATTACTTTGGTTGAATCTGATCCTATTTATGGCTATGAATTTGAAACTGTTGTGGCACATCTTAATAAATTAAATGATATAGCTACCCTATTCATTAATGATGAGAAAACTCGCTACTATTATATCCTTAAATTATTTCCGTTCTCATTAAAGGGTGATGCTAAGATATGGTTTAATTCTCTTGATCATGGTTGTGTGCATAGTCCCCAGGATATGATTCACTACTTCTCTGCTAGATATTTCCCCGCTCATAAGAAACAAGCTGCTTTAAGGGAAATATATAATTTTGTGCAAATTGAAGAAGAGAGTCTCCCACAAGCTTGGGGGAGGCTTCTCCAATTACTTAATGCTTTGCTTGATCATCTTCTCAAGAAAAATGAAATACTTGATATCTTTTATAATGGACTAACCGATCCTTCCAAAGACCACCTGGATAGTTGTGCTGGTTGTGTTTTCAGGGAAAGAACAGTTGATCAATCTGAAATTCTATCAAATAATATGTTTACTAATGAAAATAATTGGACACTTCCTAAACCAACTCCTAAGCCAACTCCGAAGAAAAGGGGTATTCTATTTCTCAGTCCTGAAGATATGCAAGAGGCAAAGAAATCTATGAAAGAAAAAGGCATTAAAGTTGAAGATATTAAGAATTTACCACCTATTGAAGAAATACATGGTCTTAATTTGCTGCCTGTTGAAGAAATACATGGTCTTGATAACCCGACATAGGTAGTAAAGGTAAATCCTCTCTATAGATATAATAAAGCTGAAATCCCTCCTGCTAAGTTTGCTAGCCAATGTTTGGATGAATTTGATAACTTTATGGTTAAGCAAGAAGATTTTAATGCTTATTTTGGTAGACAATTGAAACATACTGCTTATATGATTGAACACTTGAGTGATTATATGGCTAGTGTTAAAGGTGAACTTAAAATCATTAGTAAACATGCTTCTATGGTTACCACTCAAGTAGAACAAGTACTTAAAGCTCAGAATGATTTGCTCAATGAATTAAATAGTAAGAAGAATGATAATGCTGTTAGAGTTATGACTAGAGGTGGTAAAATGACTCAGGAACCTTTGTATCCTGAGGGCCACCCTAAGAGAATTGAGCAAGATTCTCAGAGAACTACTATAGATTCACCTAGTCATTCTAAAAGGAAGAGAAAGAAAAATGATAGGACTTTGCATGCTTCTAGTGAACCTGTTATTGACACACCTGAGAATCCCAATGATATTTCTATTTCTGATGCTGGAACACAATCTGGTAATGAACATGAACCTAGTGATAATGTTGATGATGATGTTCATGTTGATGCTCAACCTAGTAATGATAATGATGTAGAGATTGAACCTGCTGTTGATCTTGATAACCCATAATCATAGAATCAACGTTATGATAAGAGAGACTTTGTTGCTTGGAAGCACGGTAAAGAAAGAGACCCATGGGTTCAGAAACCCATGCCTTTTCCTCCTAAACCATCCAAGAAAAGGGATGATGAGGATTTTGAGCGCTTTGCTGAAATGATTAGACCTATCTTTTTGTGTATTCGTTTGACCGATATGCTTAAAATGAATCCTTATGCTAAGTATGTGAAGGAAATTGTTACAAATAAAAGAAAGATACCGGAAGCTGAAATTTCCACCATGCTTGCTAATTATTCTTTTAGGGGTGGAATACCAAAGAAACTAGGAGATCCCAGAGTACCAACTATACCATGCTCCATTAAAAGAAGCTATGTTAAAACTGCTTTATGTGATCTTGGAGCTGGTGTAAGTGTTATGCCTCTCTCTTTATATCGTAGACTTGATTTGAATAAGTTGACACCTACTGAAATATCTTTGCATGGCTGACAAATCAACTGCTATACCTGTCTGTATTTGTGAGGATGTGCCTGTTGTGGTTGCAAACGTTACTATTTTAACGGACTTTGTTATTCTTGATATTCCCGAGGACGATAGTATGTCTATTATTCTTGGAAGACCCTTTTTAAATACTGCAGGGGCTGTTATTGATTGCACCAAAGGCAATGTCACTTTTCATGTTAATGGTAATGAGCATATGGTACACTTTCCGAGGAAACAACCTCAAGTCCACAGTATCAATTCTATTGAAAAAATTTCAACAATTACTATTGGAGGTTTTGAATTCCCTCTTCGTACTGTCAAGAAGAAATATGATATTCTTATTGTTGGGGACATGCATATCCCCATTGAGGTAACCTAGTGTTATTCAAAAATTCTTCGGTTTCATGCGATTCAGAATGAGTTTGTTAACAGGACCTGATCAACCTTGTTAGTGGATTCCTTTTGATGAGCATGAGATGGATGAATTTAGAAAACACAACTCTCTGTACCCTCTTTTTACTTTATGTTATTTATATTAAATAAAGCAAAAATAGTATTTTCGGTCTATTTTCTGAATTTTCCATGCAATAAAAATACCCCGAAAATAAAAGTTCTCCGAATGATCTGAAAATTAAATATGATTTTTTCTAGAATATTTGAGAATATCTGGCACTGAAAACAAAGCGAGGGGAGCAGCCACGTGCTCACGAGGGTGCAGGGCACGCACTGCCCCTGGGCGCGCCCCCTGCCTCGTGGACCCCATGTGGGTTCCCTCCACTTATTCCAGCCACCAGACACTCCTTCTTCCTCCCAAAAGAAATCACCAACCAGCTCAAGCACGAGTTCTAGCTCATCGTGCTGCCATTTTCAATCTCCTAGCTCAAAGCTCCATTCACAAAACTGCCTTGGGGGATTGTTCTTGGGATAATTAGATTTATGCCCCTAGTTGTGTCCCACTCGGCTGTTTTACCCCTAATTTCCAAAAGTCACCGCTTCTGTCCAAGTCACTTTGCTCCTCTTATGCTTTTGCCCTCTGACCGTTTGACTGTCAGTTTGAAAACTTCATAACTAATTCATACTAAATCAGAAAAATGCAAATAAGATACCAAAATGTTTGGAAAAACATCACCTATATGTCAGTGTCATTTGCATTCATGAAAAAGTGTTTAAAAGTGCCCATCTAAGTTTTAGCTCTTATGCTACCACCATGAATAGTAAAATCTAAAAAATTCAAAAAATTCAAAAAAAAAATGGTGGCAAAGAATGAGAAATGTTTTAAGTGCTCGCCAAGTTTCGTCAGGGAATGACATTCATGGGTGCCCTAGGAGAAAAGACAATCAACACTCCAAAATAGATTATTTGTTTGCCACGACTTCCACGAATGTCGTTCCCTGATGAAACTTGGCAAGCACTTAGAACATTTTTCGTTCTTTGCCACCATATTTTTTTTCAATTTTTTTAGATTTTACCATTCATGGTGGTATCAAAAGAGCTAAAACTCGGATGTGCACTTTCCAAAACTTTTTTCATGAATGCAAATGACACTGACATATAGGTGATGTTTTTTTGAACATTTTGGTATCTTATTTGCATTTTTCTGATTCAATATGAATTACTTATGAAGTTTTCAAACTGGCAGTCAAACGGTCAAAGGGCAAAAGCATAAGAGGAGCAAAGTGACTTGGACAGAACCGGTGACTTTTGGAAATTAGGGGTAAAACAGACGAGTGGGACACAACTAGGGGCATAAATCTAATTATCCCTATCATGTGGTATGTGACTCCTCCAATGGTCCAATTAGTTTTTGTTCTAGTGCTTTATTCATTGCAATTTTTTGCTGCTTAGGTGACCCTGTTCTTGAGCTTGCATGTCAAATTTATATGGTCCCATGTAGTTTTAATGCATGATATAGTCTCTAGGTACTTGTAGGAGTAGCTGCTATCAATATTGTTGAGTTTGGTTCACTTTTATTTTGAAGTTACTAGAAATTTCAGAAATTTTTCAGAGGAAGAAATATGTTTAGGAAAATGTACCAAGGTGGTTCTTCAAGGAAGCAAGGACCCAGACCTACAATACGCGATGCGGACGATGAACCACCGAGGGACGCTCAAGTGTGGCCTTGTGAATGGCCGTCAGAGGATTTCATGGTCCAAGCAGGAATTAGAGAGGAATTTGATGCATATATTATGATGCTATGGTTCGTCATCAGTTTGCTGAGAGGAACGACCAGTCCCTCCAGTACCAACTAATCTTTGATAGACGACACACCTATCACGTTGCTCTCCCTGCTCCCACTTTCTTTGACTTTCAGGCAAAGGGGAGATATGTTATAATTAACTAGGGAGGAGGCGAACAAGTATAAGAGGAGGACGGAAACAGCTCGCCTCCAAGCGGTAGCTCATGAGGCAATAGCTGCTGCATCACAGTACGACCCCAACTATTAGTTTGGATATCCGCCAGGCCAGCCATGGCCATAGACCAACTTAGGCCAAAAGCCTAAGCTTTGGGGAGTACGTATTTCTCACCGACATTACATTCATGTTCACACACTCATGCTAGTTGTCGGTGCTCACACTTTTTCATTGTAAAATTCATGCTAGTTTATTGCCCTTTTTATGCTTTCTTCTTGTGCGTTTGATAAATCTTAATAAAAAACCAAAAAATTAGTTGTAGCTTTTAGTTAGTTTACTTTTCATGTTGTAGTACTAATAATTAAAAGAAAACCCAAAAGGATTTCTCGTTCTTCTTTTGCTTGTTGGGAGCTTTCTCGTGTAAATAATTTTGTTTCTTTTCTTTGGGGGTCGAGAGGAGGAGACCATAATGAAAATGTTGAGTGGCTCTCATATGCATTATTGTTGATCTAACAATGAGCCCATATTACCTTGTCTTCTCTCTTGAATTAAATGCTTGCAGATTCCAGCTTAGTCCAATGCACGTGAACTATTATTATTATCCACACTATTCGGTCGTGCAAGTGAAAGGCAATAATGATTATTATATGATGAACTTATTGAGATGAGAAAACCTGGTATGAACTCGACCTCTCTTGTTTTTGTAAATATGATTAGTCCATCGTTCCTGATTCAGCCTATTATGAAAGAAACATATTTGCAATGACAATTAGAGATTGTAGTTGCTTATGCTTAATTATCTAGGAGCTTATAATGGTTTACCTTGCGTGCCAACATGCTAATAAAATGGTTGTGATGTGGTATGATAGGGTGGTATCCTCCTTTGAACGATTCGAGTGGCTTGACTTGGCACATGTTCACGCATGTAGTTGAAACAAAATCAGCATATCCTCTATGATATTTATGTTCATGGTGCATTATATCCTACTCATGCTTGCATTCAGTGTTGATTAATTTTAGTGCATGTTCATGACTGTTGTCGCTCTCTAGCTGGCCGCTTCCCAGTCTTTTTCTAGCCTTCACTTGTTCTAAGCAGGAATACTGCTTGTGCATCCAACTCCATAAACCCCAAAGTTGTTCCATATGATACCACCATACCTACCTATATCGGTATCTACCTGTCGTTCCAAGTAAATTTGTATGTGCAAAACTCTAAACCTTCAAATAAACATTCTGCTTTGTATGCTCGAATAGCTCATGTATCACTAGGGTTGTCTGTATCCTCCATGCTAGGCGGGTTATTCTCAAGAGGGGTGGACTTCGCTCCTCACTCACGAGAAAATGGCTGGTCACTGGGATGCCCAGTCCCATGCTTTATGCAAATAAAATCAAAATAACTGCAGACAAAAATCCCCCGGGACTCTTGTTAGTTGGAGGCACTCATTGTTTCGAGAAAGCGATGGATTGATGCTTGTTGGTGGAGGGGGAGTATAAACTTTACCATTCTGTTTGGGAACTGCCTATAATGTGTGTAGCATGGAAGATATCAAGATCTCTCGGTTGTTATGTTGACAATGAAAGTATACCGCTGAAAATATTATTCATATCTATTTCAAAACCGAGCTCTGGCACCTCTACAAATCCCTGCTTCCCACTGTGAAGTGCCTATCTATTTGCTTTTATGTTGAGTCATCATCCTCTTATTAAAAAGCACCAGTTGGAGAGCACCTGTAGCGACCAGACCTCAAACAGTCTGATCTCTGTGCTCCGGTGTCATCCCTGGATCAGTAATGCTGACACCACACAGTACTCGGAGGATTTATAGCAGAGTAGCAATCACACACTTATTACATCGAGTGTCTCAAAAGAGAACTTATTACAATAAATATGGCTTAAGGCCATCTAATAATAATAACAGCGGAAGGCTTGGAAGATAAGTGAGTCCATCAACTCCAACGGCATCACTGAGTATAGAACCACGACCTAAAAACTCCTTAATCGTCGTCTGAAAAGTCTGCAACATTAACGTTGCAGCCCGAAAACGGGTCAGCACATGGAATATGCTGGCAAGGTAACACATAGAGAGTAGTGGAATGCAACAGCTATACTATATGCATATTTGGCTGGTGGAAAGCTCTATGGTTACAGTTTTGCATAAAGCCAATTTTTCCCTACTTCAAAAGGAATAAATTTAATTACTATCATGGTGGTTGTTAAACATTGAGAATGGTTGACAGCATTCTCAATCCCAATTAAGCATCATCATTAACCCAACAACATTAATTTTAGAGTAACATGTTGAGATTCACATGATAATCCAGATACTAGATACTCAAGATGTCCATAACCGGGGACACGGCTAATCATGATTAGTTTGTTACACTCTGCAGAGGTTTGCGCACTTTTCCCCACAAGACTCGATCGCCTCCGTTGGATTTCTCGCACTACATGGTGTTTGAGAAACGGATGACCGAGACACAGTCTTTCAGAAGCGCTAGCACCTTATGATGGATAGACCGGTACACCTACTTTCCCCTACATCTGCTAGTCTACCCTGTAAGAGTTCGCACGACTTAATCAACTATGCCAGAGCCCATAATGGCTTGTGGCTGCACACGGAAGTTTCTAGTTTGAAAAATCTCATGATCCCTTTGAGCCTGGGTGGCGGTCCAAAAGAAAACAGGCAGGTCCTGGAATACCCAGGTGCCTCAATCCACCCAGATGTGTGTTTAAGTTGCCACCTTAGATAAACCATTAATTATCAATCTCACATCTGTCATGGATTTCACTCACCCAATCCACGTCTACTAGCATAGCATGGCATAATAAGCAAACGTAGAAGTAACTCCCAAAGGTTTGATAATAAACAGGTAATAGGTACTACCTCATCTACTTCCCATCCCACAGTTTAATTAGATCCTAATCATGCAATGTGTGAAGATTGATCTAATGCAAAAAAACTGGGTTGTAGAAAACGTATGATCAAAGTGTTACTTGCCTTGCTGATGATCCGTGAAACCTAACGATTCGAAGTAACAGGCGGCACACTCCGGGTACTCTATCGCAGGCAAACAAACAAGCATACAATAAGTACTCATCTAATGCACAGGTAAAACTCAAATAAGAGATCTAACCAGAAGGTTCAACTTAAGAACACCGGTTGGCAAAAAGAATCAAATCGAACGAAGCAAAGAAAGTCAAACGGCGAAAGAAAACAACTTCGTTCTAGTAATCTGAACCTAAGTCAAATTTTACAGTAGCAAAAACTTGTTTAAGTTGATTATTCGGATAAAGGGTTTCGAGACGAAACTCCAGGCGCTTGAATCGCCTGATTCCGATAAACGAGCGAAAAGAAAAACTAAAACGAAAATCGGATCAGAAATCGCGATCAGAAAATCACCGCGGAAAAATCCAACGAAAAAGAAAAACGACGAACAGAATTTTTTTTAACGGCACGGATTTCGAGGTGCGGCGAACCTCGGGCGACGCGCGGCTCTGGCGGATTAGCGGCGGCGCAGCGCCGCGGCGGCGGCGGCGGCGGCGGGGCTGGGGCTGGGCGCGGCTAGGGTTTCGGGGCGGCTGGGCCTTCGGGCTGGCTTGCCCCGGCTTATAAAGGCCCCGGCCAGGCGGAGTCCTGGCCGAGTACGGCCCATAGTCGGTTCCGCTTTTTTTTCGCTCGGAAGAAAAAAAATAAAAGAAATACTAAACGGACTCCAAAAATCCCGATATAAATTTTCCCGGGCTTCTAAAATCAAGCCCGACAAAGTGAACATTTATTTGGGCCCTAAATGCAGTTTTGAAAAACGCGCATTTTTCCTAATTCAAATAAAAACAACAAAAAAACTCCGAAATAAAAATATTTGATTTTTTATTAAATCCTCAATATTTCTATATTTTGGGAAGTCATTTTATTCCCTCTCTCATATTTTTGTAATAGAAATAATTGATGATAAAATAAATAAAATCAAATGATCCTATTCTCAAAATTTGAGAAAAACTCAAATATGAAAATAACGAAATCTCCAACTCTCTCCGTGGGTCCTTGAGTTGCTTAGAATTTTCTAGGATCAAAACCCAAAGCAAATAAAATATGATATGCATGATGATCTAATGTATAACATTCCAAATTGAAAATTTGGGATGTTACAAACCTACCCCCCTTAAGATGAATCTCGCCCTCGAGATTCGGGTTGGCTAGAAAATAGGTGAGGGTGGTCTTTGAGCAAATCTTCCTCTCGTTCCCAGGTGGCTTCATCCTCCGTGTGGTGGCTCCACTGAACCTTGCAAAACTTGATAACTTTGCTGCGAGTAACTCGGCTGGCAAACTCGAGGATCTTAACTGGTTTCTCCTCGTAGGTCAAATCGTTATCCAACTGAATAGTTTCCAAAGGCACTGTGTCTCTCAATGGTATGTCAGCCATCTCCGCGTGACACTTCTTTAACTGAGAAACGTGGAACACATCATGAATTCCTGACAATCCTTCGGGCAATTTCAACTTGTAGGCCACTTCTCCCATACGCTCCAAAATTCGATATGGTCCTACAAATCGTGGCCTAACTTCCCTTTAACTCCAAAACGCTTTGTTCCCCGAAGTGGAGATACTCGAAGATAAGCTCTGTCTCCAACTTCGTAAACTGTCTCCTTGCGTTTAGAATCTGCATAACTCTTCTGTCTGGACTGGGCTACCTTGAGCCTATCGCGAATCAACTTCACTTTCTGTTCAGACTCCTTAATCAAGTCAGGTCCAAACAACTGACGGTCTCCAACTTCGTCCCACGACAACGGTGTCCTGCACCTCCTTCCGTACAAAGCTTCGAAAGGGGCCATCTTCAAACTGGTGGGGTAACTGTTGTTGTAAGAGAACTCTGCATATGGCAAATTATCGTCCCAACTAGATACATAATCTAGCGCACAAGCTCTCAGCATATCCTCCAAAATCTGATTGACTCTCTCGGTCTGTCCATCTGTCTGCGGATGAAAAGCTGTACTGAATTCTAGCCTGGTTCCCAAAGTTTCATGCAACTGCTTCCAGAACTTTGAGGTAAACTGGGTTCCTCTGTGTGATACGATACTCCTTGGAACTCCATGCAGACATACTATTCTGGTCATGTATATTTTTGCCAACTTAGCACTGGTATAAGTGGTCTTTACTGGGATGAAATGAGCTACTTTCGTCAATCGATCGACTACAACCCAAATCGAGTCATAGCCCGAACGAGTCCTGGGCAATCCCGTGATAAAATCCATGCCTAAATTATCCCACTTCCATTCGGGTATCGGCAATGGTTGTAACAATCCTGCTGGCTTCTGATGCTCTGCCTTTACTCTCTGGCATACATCACAAACTGCTACATACTCTGCTATTTCTTTCTTCATTCCGGTCCACCAGAAAATATCCTTCAAATCCAGATACATCTTGGTATTCCCTGGGTGAATCGAATAGGGTGAATCATGGACCTCTTGCAGAATTAACTTCCTGATCTCCGGGTCATTGGGCACATAGACACGGTCTTCAAACCATAGGGCATCATGCTCATCCTCACGAAATCCTTTAGCTTTTCCTTCTTTCATTTTCTCCTTTATGGAAGCAATCTCCTTGTCAGTCTTCTGAGCGTTCCTGATTCCGTCCATCAAAGTTGACTGAATTTCCAACATTGCTACATAGCCTCTCGGAACTATTTCCAAACATAGTTCACGAAGATTTTCTGCTAACTCCTTGGGTATTTCTCCCATCATTAATGTATTGACATGGCTCTTGCGGCTTAATGCATCAGCTACTACATTAGCCTTCTCGGAATAATAATGCAATTTCATATCATAATCCTTGATGAGCTCCAACCATCTCCTTTGTCTGAGGTTCAACTCCTTCTGTGTGAAAATGTACTTCAAACTCTTATGATCCGTGTACACCTCACAATGATTTCCGATGAGGAAATGTCTCCATGTCTTCAAGGCATGCACTACGGCTGCTAACTCCAAATCATGCGTAGCGTAATTCAACTCATGGGGCTTCAGTTGTCTTGAGGCATATGAAACAACTCTCCCTTCCTGCATAAGCACTGCTCCAAGTCCTCGACGTGAAGCGTCCGCAATACACCTCATAATCCTTGGTCTGATCTGGCAAAATCAACACTGGTGAGGTAACCAAGCGTTTCTTCAACTCCTGGAAACTAGCCTCACACTGCTCAGTCCATTTGAACTTGGTATCTTTCTTCAACAACTCCGTCATAGGCTTCGAAATCTTTGAAAAATTCTCAATAAACCTCCGGTAGTATCCTGCGAGTCCAAGAAAACTCCGGATCTCTCCAACGGTAGTTGGGGCTTCCCACTTGGTCATGGTATCAACTTTAGTGGGATCAACAGCTATACCTTCTCCAGATATAACGTGTCCGAGGAATCCTACTTCCTTCAACCAAAACTCACATTTGCTGAACTTGGCATATAATTGATGTTCTCTGAGCTTTCCAAGTACCAAACGCAAATGCTCCTTATGTTCCTCTTTATTCTTTGAATAAACCAGGATATCATCAATGAACACTATGACGAACTTATCCAAAAACTCCATAAACACTTTGTTCATCATGTTCATAAAATAGTCAGGCGCGTTAGTCAGACCAAATGACATAACGGTATACTCATACAGCCCATACCTGGTGGTAAAAGCTGTCTTCGGAATATCCTGTTCTCGAATCTTCAACTGGTGGTACCCTGATCGCAAATCGATCTTGGAAAACACTTTAGCTCCTTGCAATCGATCAAACAGATCATTGATCATTGGCAGTGGGTACTTGTTCTTGATTGTTACTTCATTCAATCCTCGATAATCAACAACCATCCTTAACGATCCATCCTTCTTCTCTACTAATAGTACTGGTGATCCCCAAGGTGAAGAACTTGGGCGAATGTAACCTTTATCCAGTAACTCCTTAATCTGTTTCTTAATTTCCACCAAATCCTTTGCTGGCATCCTATATGGTCTCTTTGATATTGGCCCTGTGCCTAGCAATAGCTCAATCAAGAACTCAATATCTCTATCCGGTGGCATGCCTGGCAACTCCTCTGGAAATACATCAGGGAATTCCCTTACCACTGGTACTTCCACCTGCACAACTCCTGTTAATGAATTTACTTGTGTCTTGTTTGGCGCATGCCGGGATACATACTTGATCCTTCTCCCTTCTGGGGTGGTAAGCAAAATTGACTTACTAGCATAATTGATGCTTCCTCCATACATCGACAGCCAATCCATACCAAGAATCACATCCAGACCTTGAGATTCCAGAATAATTAAATCTGTTGGGAAAACATGCCGTCCTATACTTAATGGCACTTGAAAACATCCTTGACTGGCCATGTACTCTGCTCCTGGTGAGCTTACTAGCATAGGTGTTTTGAGAACCCTAGTGGGTAGGCTATACTTTTCCACAAATCCCCTTGATATGTATGAATGCGATGCACCGATATCAAAAAAGAACGAGTGCAGTAAATGACTTAACCAAAAACTTACCTATTACTGCATCGGGCTGAGCTTCAACCTCCTCCACATTAACGTGGTTCACCTGTCCCCTGTTGAAAGGGTTCGGCATCTTCCCAGAACTTCCATTGCCGTTTTGGCCTTCAAGACATTCATTGGCAATGTCCGGTCTTGGAACACTTGAAACAAGTGACTTGACTCAGATCTCTCTTGGCTGGGGTTGATGGGGTGCTGCGGTTCTGGCCATTGCTTCCTCCATTCCCATTACCATTCTTGGTGCCATTGTGATTGTGCGAGCTACCTACTCCATGGGTATGCTGAAAATGTCCTCCCGGTCTAGGGGTAAAACGTGGCTTCTGCTGAGCTCCTGAATTATACTTTCCTTGTCCATACTTCCTCTTGCGGTAATTCGCTGCTGCTTCCCTTCAATCATAAGAGCACGGTCTACCAACTCCTGGTAGTTGTTGAAGGTGGCTACCATCAACTGCATACTCAACTCATCATTTAGTCCTTCCAGGAACTTCTCCTGCTTAGCTGCATCCGTAGCAACGTCATCTGGGGCATAACGTGCTAGCTTACTAAACTCCTCCACATACTGGCCAACTGTCCGTCCTCCTTGGCGCAAGTTACGAAACTCACACTTCTTCATGGCCATAGCTCCTGCTGAAACATGGGCAGTACGGAAAGCCTGCTGAAATTGATCCCATGTGACAGTGTCGACTGAAAAGGTGGCTGTGAAATTCTCCCACCATGATGCTGCGGGTCCTTCTAACTGATGTGCGGCAAACTTAACCTTCTCCGCATCTATGCATCCTGCTGTGGTCAACTCCCTAGTTGTCTTGCGGAGCCAATCATCTGCTACTATCGGCTCGGTGCTACTGGAAAACACCGGCGGGTTCAGCCTAAGAAAACGGGCTAAGTGGTCAACAGGTGGTGGTGGTGGTGGGTTGTTGTTGTTGTTCCCCTGATTCTGATTCTGTACTAGCAACTGCATCAAGGTGTTCTGCTGCTGGATCAACTGGGTGAGCTCCGGCGGAAAGGAAAATCCGGGGTCACGTCTCGGAGGCATCTGAGGGTTTAGAAAAGATGAGATATAAGAATAGAGGGGGTCTAAAGATAAAACACTACCCATATGCACATGAGGCAAAAGCAAACAATTCACTTCATTCAAACAAACAAAGGCATACAATCGATCTAACTATCGCAAAGTGCTCGGACTACTATATTTACATGGTGGACTACTACTACTGATGAGGTGGTCTACTAGAAAAATTCTACGGTTGTAGACTCCATGATATGTGCTCCTGCTTCATCAACATAATCATCATCGCTACTATCTGCTTCCGAGTCGGTGCCGTCGATGATGATGTAGTCTTCCGGGCTAATCTCCTCGGGTTCTTCGTCTTCATCTACTGGTGTCGGGCCTCCCATAAATACTGCTAGCTTCATAGTTAGTCGGCATTCTTATCCACCAATACTTCAATTTCTTCTTCATAATCTTCACATGTAGCCTTGAGTTCTTCCTCCAGTTCCTTGATTCTAGTCTTAGCCTTCTTCAGATCTATCATGTCGGCGCACATCTGATTCTCCTGTCGTCGAATGTGCTGGTTTAACTCCTGGATAAAAGCTGCAATTGATCTATCTTTCCTGGTGTTAATCATCTCCCAGTGTTCATCTCGGTGCCCACAAATCTGGTATATAGTATCCTTAAGATCCTTGTGGTAGACTTCTCCAATGTGTCCCATGGCGATGTGAGCTGCCATACTCTTTCCTAGACTCCAAGTTGGTGCATCAAAAGGAAACTCTATGGGCTCAGTGACTGGCATGAACGTCCTTCCTGGGATTTGAACTTGAATCATCCAGCGCTCTTCTTCAGGTAAAGTGGCGTTGTAGGTTCCCGTGAAGCTTGGTACTCCTATGTTCAGGTATCTAGTGGCTTCCTTCAAGTGGCGTCCAAAGGGTGTATCTTCATCCGGTTGGGTGAACTTGTTCCTTGCATCTGCCATCCTAAAGAGTAGAAAAGATGAGAGGTCAGAAGAGAAGAGAGTGAGTAGTGATCTAGGTCTTTAGCTTAGTGGTCGTGTCCTACAGTCAGCGTGTGCTCTGATACCATCTCTATAGCGACCAGACCTCAAACAGTCTGATCTCTGTGCTCCGGTGTCATCCCTGGATCAGTAATGCTGACACCACACAGTACTCGGAGGATTTATAGCAGAGTAGCAATCACACACTTATTACATCGAGTGTCTCAAAAGAGAACTTATTACAATAAATATGGCTTAAGGCCATCTAATAATAATAACAGCGGAAGGCTTGGAAGATAAGTGAGTCCATCAACTCCAACGGCATCACTGAGTATAGAACCATGACCTAAAAACTCCTTAATCGTCGTCTGAAAAGTCTGCAACATTAACGTTGCAGCCCGAAAACGGGTCAGCACATGGAATATGCTGGCAAGGTAACACATAGAGAGTAGTGGAATGCAACAGCTATACTATATGCATATTTGGCTGGTGGAAAGCTCTATGGTTACAGTTTTTGCATAAAGCCAATTTTTCCCTACTTCAAAAGGAATAAATTTAATTACTATCATGGTGGTTGTTAAACATTGAGAATGGTTGACAGCATTCTCAATCCCAATTAAGCATCATCATTAACCCAACAACATTAATTTTAGAGTAACATGTTGAGATTCACATGATAATCCAGATACTAGATACTCAAGATGTCCATAACCGGGGACACGGCTAATCATGATTAGTTTGTTACACTCTGCAGAGGTTTGCGCACTTTTCCCCACAAGACTCGATCGCCTCCGTTGGATTTCTTGCACTACATGGTGTTTGAGAAACGGATGACCGAGACACAGTCTTTCAGAAGCGCTAGCACCTTACGATGGATAGACCGGTACACCTACTTTCCCCTACATCTGCTAGTCTACCCTGTAAGAGTTCGCACGACTTAATCAACTATGCCAGAGCCCATAATGGCTTGTGGCTGCACACGGAAGTTTCTAGTTTGAAAAATCTCATGATCCCTTTGAGCCTGGGTGGCGGTCCAAAAGAAACAGGCAGGTCCTGGAATACCCAGGTGCCTCAATCCACCCAGATGTGTGTTTAAGTTGCCACCTTAGATAAACCATTAATTATCAATCTCACATATGTCATGGATTTCACTCACCCAATCCATGTCTACTAGCATAGCATGGCATAATAAGCAAACGTAGAAGTAACTCCCAAAGGTTTGATAATAAACAGGTAATAGGTACTACCTCATCTACTTCCCATCCCACAGTTTAATTAGATCCTAATCATGCAATGTGTGAAGATTGATCTAATGCAAAAAAACTGGGTTGTAGAAAGGTATGATCAAAGTGTTACTTGCCTTGTTGATGATCCGTGAAACCTAACGATTCGAAGTAACAGGCGGCGCACTCCGGGTACTCTATCACAGGCAAACAAACAAGCATACAATAAGTACTCATCTAATGCACAGGTAAAACTCAAATAAGAGATCTAACCAGAAGGTTCAACTTAAGAACACGGGTTGGCAAAAAAGAATCAAATCGAACGAAGCAAAGAAAGTCAAACGGCGAAAGAAAACAACTTCGTTCTAGTAATCTGAACCTAAGTCAAATTTTACAGTAGCAAAAACTTGTTTAAGTTGATTATTCGGATAGAGGGTTTCGAGACGAAACCCTAGGCGCCTGATTCCGATAAACGAGCGAAAAGAAAAACTAAAATGAAAATCGGATCAGAAATCGCGATCAAAAAATAACCGCGGAAAAATCCGACGAAAAAGAAAAACGACGAACGGAATTTTTTTTCGAGGTGCGGCGAACCTCGGGCGACGCGCGGCTCCGGCGGATCGGCGGCGGCGGCGGGGCTGGGGCTGGGCGCAGCTAGGATTTTGGGGTGGCTGGGCCTTCGGGCTGGCTTGCCCCGACTTATAAAGGCCCCGGCCAGGCGGAGTCCTGGCCGAGTACGACCCATAGTCGGTTCCGCTTTTTTTCGCTCGGAAGAAAAAAATTAAAAGAAATACTAAACGGACTCCAAAAATCCCAAAATAAATTTCCCCGGGCTTCTAAAATCAAGCCTGACAAAGTGAACATTTATTTGGGCCCTAAATGCAGATTTGAAAAACGCGCATTTTTCCTAATTCAAATAAAAACAACAAAAAAACTCCGAAATAAAACTATTTGATTTTTTTATTAAATCCTTAATATTTCTATATTTTGGGAAAGTCATTTTATTCCCTCTCTCATATTTTTGTAATAGAAATAATTGATGATAAAATAAATAAAATCAAATGATCCTATTCTAAAAATTTGAGAAAAACTCAAATATGAAAATAACGAAATCCCCAACTCTCTCCGTGGGTCCTTGAGTTGCTTAGAATATTCTAGGATCAAAACCCAAAGCAAATAAAATATGATATGCATGATGATCTAATGTATAACATTCCAAATTGAAAATTTGGGATGTTACAGCACCTCTGTCATTTGCATCCATTACTGTTAGTTTACATTGAGTATGAGTTGACTGGATCTGTTTTACCATGAATTACAATGTCTAGTCAGTCCTTGATCTTTAAAGGTGCTATGCATTTATGTTTTGCGGTCTTAGAAAGGCTAGCGAGATACCATCTTGTTATATCATATATTATTGTTTTGAGAAAGTGTTGTCATCCGAGATTTATTATTGTTGCTCGCTAGTTGATTATGCCATTGATGTGAGTAAACATGAGACCTAAATGTTATTGTGAATGTGGTTAGTTCATAATCTTTGCTGAAAACTTGAATGCTGGCTTTACATATTTACAACAACAAGAGCAAATAGAGTTTGTAAAAGTTTTTCTTTATCACTTTTAGTTTATCAACTAAATTGCTTGAGGACAAGCAAAGGTTTAAGCTTGGGGGAGTTGATACGTCTCCGCCGTATCTACTTTTCGAAACACTTTTGCCCTTGTTTTGGACTCTAATTTGCATGATTTGAATGGAACTAACCCGGACTGGCGCTGTTTTCAGGGAGAACTACCATGGTGTTATTTTTGTGCAGAAATAAAAGTTCTTGGAATGACCTGAAAATCAATGGAGATTATTTTTGGAATATATAAAAAATACTGGAAGAAAGATCCACGTCAGGGGGCCCACACCCTGTCCACAAGGGTGGAGGGCGCGCCCTATCCCCTGGGCGCGCCGTGGGCCCCCTGGCGCTCCACCGACCTCAACTCCAACTCCATATATTCATGTTCGGGGGAAATTTTTTAGAGAAAAGGAATCATCGGGTTTTACGACATGGAGCCTCCGCCAAGCCCTAAACTCTCTCGGGAGGGCTGATTTGGAGTCCATTCGGGGCTCCGGAGAGGGGAATCCGTCGCCATCGTCATCATCAACCTTCCTCCATCACCAATTTCATTATGCTAACCGCCGTGCATGACTAATTCCATCGTAGGCTTGCTGGACGGTGATCGGTTGGATGATATTTATCATGTAATCGAGTTAGTTTTGTTAAGGTTTGATCCCTAGTATCCACTATGTTCTGAGATTGATGTTGCTATGACTTTGCTATGCTTAATGCTTGTCACTAGGGCCCGAGTGCCATGATTTCAGATCTGAACCTATTATGTTTTCATGCATATATGTGAGTTCTTGATCCTATCTTGCAAGTCTATAGTCACATACTATGTGTTATGATCCGGCAACCCCGAAGTGACAATAATCGGGACCACTCCCGGTGATGACCGTTGTTTGAGGAGTTCATGTATTCACTATGTGTTAATGCTTTGGTCCGGTACTCTATTAAAAGGAGGCCTTAATATCCCTTAGTTTCCAATAGGACCCCGCTGCCACGGGAGGGTAGGACAAAAGATGTCATGCAAGTTCTTTTCCATAAGCACGTATGACTATATTCGGAATACATGCCTACATTACATTGATGAACTGGAGCTAGTTCTGTGTCACCCTATGTTATGACTGTTACATGATCGATCGCACTCCGGCATAATTCTCCATTATTGATCCATTGCATACGAGCTTTTCATATATTGTTCTTCGCTTATTTACTTTTCTGTTGCTATTGTCACAATCACTACAAAACCCAAAATATTACTTTTGCTACTGTGACCAGTATTATCATATTACGTTGCTACTAAATACGTTGCTGCAGATATTTAGTTTCCAGGTGTGGTTGAATTGACAACTCAGCTGCTAATACTTGAGAATATTCTTTGGCTCCCCTTGTGTCGAATCAATAAATTTGGGTTGAATACTCTACCCTCGAAAACTGTTGCGATCCCCTATACTTGTGGGTTATCAGCGCGCTCCCAGCGCCTTAGCGCTAGCACCAAGACCTCGCGCCAGCGGAGCCTGTATTGCGTGGGCATTAAGACCAAGCTCCCCCCCGTGCATGCTGCACCTGTGAGCGCGGCGGGCTGCCGCGCCTTCACTCCGGAGCTCCGTCGTGTCATCTGGCCTGGTGATACGTCTCCAACGTATCTATAATTTTTGATTGTTCCATGCTATTATATTATCTATCTTGGATGTTTTATATGGATTTATATGCTATTTTATATTATTTTTGGGACTAACCTATTAACCTAGAGCCTAGTGCCAATTTCTGTTTTTCCTTGTTTTTGAGTTTTACATAAAATAAATATTAAATGGAGTCCAAATGAGATGAAAATTTACGGTGATTTTTTATGGACCAGAACAAGCCCCCGAAGCACAAGAGTTGAGCCAGAAGAGTCCCGAGTCAATGACAAGGGTGGAGGGTGCACCACCCCCATAGGGCGCGCCACCTACCTTGTCGCTGCTTTGTAAACCCCCTAACGTGAAACTGGCGCAAAAAATCCTATAAATCTAGAAACCCCCAGAAAGAAACCTAGATCAGGAGTTCTGCCACCGCAAGCTTCTGTAGCCACAAAAACCAATCGGGAGCCTATTTCGGCACCCTATCGGAGGGGAAACCATCACCGGAGGCCATCTTCATCATCCCGACGCTCTCCATGATGAGGAGGGAGTAGTCCACCCTCGGGGCCGAGGGTATGTACTAGTAGCTATGTGTTTGATCTCTCTCTCTCTCTCTCATGTTCTTGATTTGGCACGATCTTGATGTACCGTGAGCTATGTTACTATAGTTTGATCATATGGTGTTTCTCCCCCTCTATCTTCTTGTGATGAATTGAGTCTTGCTCTTTGAGGTTTCATTATGTTGGATTGAGTATTGGATTTGAGAACACTTGATCTATGTCTTGCAATGGGATATCTGTGGTGACAATAGGATGGTCTATTGATTCACCTGATGTATGTTTTGGCACTCAACTCGCGGATTCCCAAGGTGACATTGGGGTAATCTATGCATAGGGGTTGATGCACGTTTTCGTCGTACGTTCTTCGATAGGAACTTTGGGGTGATTCTTTGTTGCACATTGAGGGATTGTTATATGGTCCAATTATGTTATCATTGTTGAAAGAACTTGCAGTAGTGAAAGTATGAACCATAGGCCTTGTTCCCAAGCATTGCAATACCGTTTTCGCTCACTTTTGTTACTAGTTACCTTGCTGTTTTTATATTTCCAGATTACAAAAACATATATCTACCATCCATATTACACTTCTATCACCATCTCTTCGCCGAACTAGTGCACCTATACAATTTACCATTGTATTGGGTATGTTGGGGACACAAGAGACTCTTTGTTATTTGGTTGCATAGTTGTTTAAGAGCGACCATCTTCATCCTATGCTTCTCATGGATTGATAAACCTTAGGTCATCCACTTGAGGGAAAATTGCTACTGTCCTACAAAACTCTGCGCTTGGAGGCCCAACGCATGTCTACAAGAAGAAGGTTGCGTAGTAGACATCAAGCTCTTTTCTGGCGTCGTTGCCGGTGAGGTGAGTGCTTTAAGGTATATCTTTAGATCTTGCAATTGAATCTTTTAGTTTCTCGTTTTCTCACTAGTTTAGTTTATAAAATAAAACTATAAAAATGGAATTGAGGTTGCCTCATATGCTTCATCTTTATAATATCTTTTGTGAACATGATGGAAAGGAAAATTGTGCTCAAGTGTTAGAAGAAGAAGTCAATAAAATGTTTGGCACAAAATATTTGAATGATGATCATGATTGAATGTTGTTAGTATGAATTCTTCGAATATCGATGATGGTAATGATATGCAAAGCCATAATCTTGGGGATGCTATGTTTGATGAAGATGATATTTTTTGTCCCCCAAGTTTTGATGAGCAAATTTGTTATCATGATAGCATGCCTCCTATTTATGATGATTATGTTGATGAAAGTTGGTTTGGAAGAGTGTCAACTCTAGGTAATGATCATATCCCACTATTTTGGAGGATTTTGAATCTTATAATATTTATGAAAGTGGATTTGGAAAGGTCATGACTTTATTTAGTGATGAGTCCACTATTTTCGAAGAGGGTTCAATTGATTATGAGAACAAAGTTGCTATCTACGATGATTATTGTGATGACATGTATGATATAAAGAGTAATGATAACCATGAAACTCATCATCATGATTTTAATTTTCAATTGGATTATGCCTCACATCATAGTTATTTTGTTGAATTTTCTCCCACTATTATGAATAAGAAGAATTTTGCTTATGTGGAGAGTAGTAAATTTTCTATGCTTGTGGATCATGAAAATAATGCTTTATGTGATGGTTATATTGTTGAATTCATTCATGATGCTACTGAAAATTATTATTAGAGAGGAATATATGCTTGTAGGAGTTGCAATAATATCAAGTTTCCTCTCTATTTGTTGAAAATCTTGAAGTTTTGCTTGTTTTGCCTTCCTATGCTAGTTGATTCATGTTCCCATAAATTGTTTGCTCACAAAATCCCTATGCATAGGAAGTGGGTTAGACTTAAATGTGCTAGTCATATGCTTCATGATGCTCCCATAATGTTTCAATTCTTATCTTTTATGAGAGCAACATTGAAATCATCATGCCTATCTAGAAAGGCAATAAAGAAAAGCGCTTGTTGGGAGACAACCCAATATTTATACCTACTATTTTTGTGTGTTAACATGATTAGGCTACTGTATTAATCATGTTTTATATTTTTTGTTGCAATAAAGTGCCAAGTAAGACCTTTGGGATGGTCTATGGTGATAGTTGATTTGATCTTGCTGAAAAACAGAAACTTTTGTGCCCAATAAAATAAATCTAATTTTTTACAAAAGCATGATAAAATTGCGATTAATTTTGCAAAATATTGACATACAAATTTCCTAGACTTTCCTAATTTTTCAGAATTTTTGGAGTTACATAAGTATGCAAAGTTTCCAGATTACTATAGACTATTCTGTTTTTGACAGATTCTGTTTTTCATGCGTTCTTTTCTTATTTTGATGAATCTATGAGTAGTATCGGAGGGTATGAACCATGGATAAGTTGGAATACAGTAGATATTAAAACGATATAAATAAAGAATGAGTTCACAATAGTA
The DNA here is from genome assembly GCF_018294505.1 of Triticum aestivum. Taxonomy (NCBI): domain Eukaryota; kingdom Viridiplantae; phylum Streptophyta; class Magnoliopsida; order Poales; family Poaceae; genus Triticum; species Triticum aestivum. The sequence goes on along the minus strand of NC_057806.1, from coordinate 324,492,742 downwards.
TCATAAGTGGTGATTTCTTTTCTTATACTAACGGATCTCATGAGTTTTCTGTTGAGTTTTGTGTTGTGAAGTTTTCAAGTTTTGGGTAAGGTTTGCTGGACTATGAAATAAGGAGTGGCAATAGCCTAAGCTTGGGGATTACCAAGGCACCCCAAGGTAATATTCGTGTACAACCAAGAGCCTAAGCTTGGGGATGCCCTAGAAGGCATCCCCTCTTTCATGTTCGTCTATCAATAACTTTACTTGAGGCTATATTTTTATTCAGCGCATGAAATGTGTTTTGCTTGGAGCATATTGTATGATATGAGTCTTTGCTTTTTAGTTTTACACAATCAACCTTGTTGTACACACCTTTCGAGAGGGACACACATGAATCGTGATTTATTAGAATACTCTATGTGCTTCACTTATATCTTTTGTTTTGAGCTAGGAAATTTTGCTCTAGTGATTCACTTATATCTTTTTAGAGCACGGGGGTGGTTTTATTTTATATAAATTGTTGAACTCTCATGCTTCACTAATATTATTTTGAGAGTCTTTAAACAACATGGCAATTTTCTTTGGTTATTAATTTAGTCCTACTATGATGGGCATCCAAGAGGGATATAATAAAAACTTTCATATAAAGTGCATTGAATACTATGAGAAGTTTGATTCCTTATGATTGTTTTGATATATGAGGATGGTGATATTAGAGTCATGCTAGTGAGTAATTGTGGATTGTAGAAATACTTGTGTTAAAGTTTGTGATTCCCGTAGCATACACGTATGGTGAACTGTTATGTGATAAAGTCGGAGCATGATTTATTTATTGATTGTCTTCCTTATGAGTGACGGTCGGGGACGAGCGATGGTCTTTTACTACCAATCTATCCCCCTAGGAGCATGCGCGTAGTACTTTTCTTCGATGAATACTATATTTTTGCAATAAGTATGTGAGTTCTTTATGAGTAATGTTGAGTCCATGGATTATACGTACTCTCACCCTTCCACCATTGCTAGCCTCTCTAGTACCGCGCAAGTTTCGCTGGTACCTTACACCCACCATATACCTTCCTCAAAACAGCCACTATACTTACCTATTATGGCATTTTCGTAGCCATTCCGAGCTATATTGCCATGCAACTTTCCACTGTTCCGTTTATTATGCCACGCTTCATCATTGTCATATTGCTCTGCATGATCATGTAGTTGACATCGTATTTATGGCAAAGCCACCATTCCGAACTTTATACATGTCGCTCTTGAGTCATTGCACATCCCAGTACACCGTTGGAGGCATTCATATAGAGTCATATTTTGCTCTAAGTATCGAGTTGTAATTCTTGAGTTGTAAGTAAATAAAAGTGTGATGATCTTCATTATTAGAGCATTGCCCCATGTGAGGAAAAATAAAATAGGCCAAAGAATCCAACAAAAAAGAGGCCAAAGAAGCCAAACAAAAAATGAGAGAAAAGAGAGAAGGGGCAATGTTACTATCGTTTTTCCACACTTGTGGTTCAAAGTAGCACCATGATCTTCATGATAGAGAGTCTCCTATGTTGTCACTTTCATATACTAGTGGGAATTTTTCATTATAGAACTTGTCCTGTATATTCCAACGATGGGCTTCCTCAAATTTCCCTAGGTCTTCATGAGCAAGCAAGTTGGATGCACACCCACTTAGTTTCTTTTTGAGCTTTCATACACTTATAGCTCTAGTGCATCTGTTGCATGGCAATCCCTACTCACTCACATTGATATCTGTTGATGGGAATATCCATAGCCCGTTGATACTCCTAGTTGATGTGAGACTATCTCCTTCTTTTTGTCTTCTCGACAACCACCATACTCTATTCCACATATAGTGCTATGTCCATGGCTCACGCCTCATGTATTGCGTGAAAGTTGAAAAGGTTTGAGAACAACAAAAGTATGAAACAATTGCTTGGCTTGTCATCGGGGTTGTGCATGATTTGAATATTTTCTATGATGAAGATGGAGCATAGCCAGACTATATGATTTTGTAGGGATAACTTTCTTTGGCCATGTTATTTTGAAAAGACATGATTGCACTATTAGTATGCTTGAAGTATCATTGTTTTTATGTCAATATTAAATTTTTGTTCTGAATCTTATTGATCAGAACGTTCATGCCACAATAGAGAAGATTACATGGATAAATATGTTAGGTAGCATCCCACATCAAAAATTCTGTTTTAATCATTTACCTACTCGAGGACGAGCATGAATTAAGCTTGGGGATGCTAGATACGTCTCCAACGTATCTATAATTTTTGATTGTTCCATGCTATTATATTATATATCTTGGATGTTTTATATGCATTTATATGCTATTTAATATTATTTTTGGTACAAACCTATTAACCTAGAGCCCAGTGCCAGTTTTTTGTTTTTCCTTGTTTTTGAGTTTTACATAAAGGAATATCAAACTAAGTCCAAATGAGCTGAAAATTTAGGGTGATTTTTTATGGACCAGAAGAAGCCCCCGAAGCACAAGAGTTGGGTCAAAAGAGTCCCGAGTCGACATAAGGGTGGAGGGTGCGCCCACCCACCTAGGGCACGCCCCCTACCTTATCGCTGCCTCGTGGACCCCCTTGACGTGAAACTGACGCCAAAAATTCCTATAAATCCAGAAACCCCAAGAAAGAGACCTAGATTGGGAGTTCCGCTGCCGCAAGCCTCAGTAGCCACGAAAAACCAATCTAGAGCCCATTCCGCCAATCTGTCGGAGGGGGCAACCATCACCGGAGGCCATCTTCATCATCCCGGCACTCTGCATGACGAGGAGGGAGTAGTTCACCCTCAGGGCTGAGGGTATGTACCAGTAGCTATGTGTTTGATCTCTCTTTCTCTCTCATGTTCTTGATTTGGCACGATCTTGATGTACCGCGAGCTTTGTTACTATAGTAGGATCATATGGTCTTTCTCCCCCTCTATCTTCTTGTGATGAACTGAGTCTTGCTCTTTGAAGTTTTGTTATGTTGGATTGAGTATTGGATTTGAGAACACTTGATGTATGTCTTGCGATGGGATATCTGTGCTGACAATGGGATGTTCCATTGATTCACTTGATGTATGTTTTGACACTCAACTCGTGGATTCCCGAGGTGACATTGGGGTAATCTATGCATAGGGGTTGATGCATCTTTTCATCCTATGTTCTCCAATAGAAACTTGGGGTGATTCTTTGTTGCACGTTGAGGGATTGTTATATGATCCAATTATGTAATCATTGTTAAGAGAACTTGCACTAGTGAAATTATGAACCCTAGGCCTTGTTTCCAACCATTGCAATACCGTTTTGCTCACTTTTTTACTAGTTACCTTGCTGTTTTTATATTTTCAGATTACAAAAGGGAAAATTTTGTTTTTGCCACTCTAGATTTTGCCAATTTTTCTTATGCCACTCTAGATTTTGAAATTTCACTTTTGCCACTCTTAGTTGTTGACAATTTTCATAATTGCCATTTTCATGGCAAAAGCAAAATTTTCAGAGTGGCAATTGTGATATATTTCAAAAGCTAAGAGGGGTGAAAATGAAATAAAATTATTTTGCTTTTGCCATGGAATGACAATTGTGATAATTATCAAAAGCTAACAGTGGCAAAAGTGAAATATCAAAATCTAGAATGGCATATGGAAAATTGGTAAAATTTAGAGTGGCAAAAAGAAAATTTTCCCAAACCTATATCTACCATCCATAGTACACTTGTATCACCATCTCTTCGCCGAACTAGTGCACCTATACAATTTACCATTGTATTGGGTGTGTTGGGGACACAAGAGACTCTTTGTTATTTGCTTGCAGGTTTGTTTGAGAGAGGCCATCTTCATCCTACGCCTCCCACAGATTGATAAACCTTAGGTCATCCACTTGAGAGAAAATTGCTACCGTCCTACAAAACTCTACGCTTGGAGGCCCAACATGAGTCTACAAGAAGAAGGTTGCATAGTAGACATCACCCAGCAAGTTCAAGCCAGATATGCCTCCGCTCTACGATGGCAACCCCGACCCCGCGGAATTCCTCCAGCTCTACGCGCTGAGCATCATAGTAGAAAAGGCGACGAGAGGGTTATGGCCAATTGGTTCCCCATGGCCCTCAAGGACGGAGCGCACTCCTGGCTCCTCAACCTCCCGGAGGGGTCGATCTCCTCCTGGGACGACCTTCGCGAGCATTTCATCACCAACTTCCAGGGCACTCGTGACCACGCTCCTGCGGCGGGCGACCTGCGGAACATGCAGCAGCAGCCGGGCGAAACCTTGCACAAGTACGTACAATGCTTCACCCATGTTCGCCTCAAAATCCCGAAGGCGTCGGACGAGGCCATCATCTCGGCGTTCTCCGAAGGCGTCCGGGATGTCAGGATGAAAGAGGAGCTCGCCATTCACGAGGATCTGTGCTCGGCCCTGGAGATGTTCAACCTAGCAAACAACTGCGCGAGGGCCGAGGAGGCCGCCTCTCCCTCCCTGAGCTCCCGGAGCCTGACCCCGAAGACAAGAAGGCCAAGGCCAAGGAATCAAAGCGTAAGGGACCCTCCGTGCTAGCTGCGGAGCTCGAGATGAAGCGTGGCCGTGACCATGACAGCCTCCCAGGGGCAATTGCCCGTTCTGCGTCTTCCACAATGTCCACAGCCACAACACCAACGACTGCCAGGAGCTCAGGGCAATCCAAGACGGGCGCCCTGGCCACCGCCCCGACCGTAGCGGGCATGGCTATAACCATGGAGGAGGCCACGACGAAGGCCGCTGGGAAAACCGCGACCCCGGCCAGGACTGGCGCGACCAACCCTGCGATGACCGCTAGTAAGGCCAGCCTTGTGACGGCCCCTGGCGGGACCGGCCTTGTGAGGACCATCCTCAAGGCAACGCCAGCCTCCCTCTGCTGCCGCCGTCACCAAGGAGAAATAACGACAGCCGGCAAGACGATGGGGCTGGGGGCTTCCAGGAGCCTCATGCGATCGCCTGCATCCTGGGTGGTGCTCACGCTCCCGCCTCCCATCACATCTTCAAGTAGTTCTCTCGCGAGGTGAATGAAGCCCCCCCCCCAAGCTTGAGGTGCCGCGTCCCCTCAGGTGGTCCAAGCACGCCATCACCTTTGACTCCATGGACTAACTCAAGTGCTCAGCCACCGTTGGTGTGCTCCCGATGCTCTGCACGCCAACCATCTGCAACATCCTCGTCACCAAAACCCTCATCGATGGTGGAGCGGGGCTCAACGTTCTCTGCGTCAAGACATTTGAGACGCTCCAAGTGCCCTATGACCATCTCCTCCCCACCAAGCCTTTCTCAAGAGTGACCGATGGCTCCATCGTTCCCCTGGGGTAGGTGCGCATCCCACTCACCTTTGGCAAATGACACAACTACCACACCGAGCTCATCGACTTCGACGTCGCCCACATTGGCCTCCCATACAATGCCATCCTCGGGTATCCGGCACTCGCCAAGTTCATGGCAGCAACTCACCATGGTTACAACATCCTCAAGATGCCAGGGTGCGGGGGAATCATCATGGTCGCGTGCGATGAAAAGGATGCACTGTGTTCCCTCGAGCGTGCTACCAAGCTGCGGCGATCGAGAACTCTAACGACGAGGGCGCCATCCTGCCTCCTGAGGCCATCCCTAAGACGAAGAAGCAACTCCTCTCCAAGGGCCGTTAGGGGGCCGGGGTGCCTGCCGATTGTGCCTCAGGCCCCATGCCCACTGCTGGGGCGCCTTTCCCTCTCACATAGGATGGCGCACCCGGCGCCCCCTCAGGACAGGATCGGGGGCTCTCATTTGGAGGGCCTCTGACTTGACTAGTGCGACGAGGAAGTCGTTTGGAACCACGTGGAGGCATGCTTCGATGCACGCCTCCGTGAGCAAGGCGCAAGGCTGAAAGTGCAACTATCCCTGTGTGGTTTTGGTAATTCCTAAAAACATATAGTTCATTGAGCTAATTCTATTTCAAGATAAACATTTCAGGAAAACTCAATGATTGGCATGGCATGGATGAGAAAAGTGGACCCCTCAAAATGCTAAGGACAAAGAATTGGCTCAAGCTCAAAGCTCAGGACTCTACATCTTTTTATTTTAAGTGATACAAGATCACATTGAGTCCATAGGAGAAGCCAATACTATTAAGAGGGGATGAGGTGTTGCCTAATGGCTTGCTTGCTCAAAGTGCTTAGTGATATGCTCCAAAACCCTCAACTACTTTCTCACATCCACATATGTGCCAAACCAAAAGTCAAACTCGGCCCCACCGAAGTTTTCCATCCGGCGCCACCGAGTTCAATTGATATAGCCACTGCCAGGAACCCTAGTATTTTCGGTCTCACCGATAGGGATCTCGGTCTCACCAAGATGGGATTGTAATCTCTTTGTTTCCCTTCGTAACGTTTCGGTCAAACCGAGCTGAGCGATCGGTCCCATCGAGATTGCAATGTAAACTCTTTGTTTCCCTTTCGTAACACTTCGGTCCAACCGAGATGAGCGAATCGGTCCCACCGAGTTTGCCTGATCAACTCTCTGTTAGTCCATTACCAAAATCAGTCCCACCAAGCCCTAACCCTAATGAAATCAGTCCCACCGAGTTGACATGTCAGTCCCACCGAGAATCCTAACGTTAACATTTCGAACTAAATCGGTCTGACCAAGTTTCATGATTCGGTCCCATCGAGTTTGATGATCTGTGTGTAATGGTTAGATTTTGTGTGGAGGCTATTTATACCCCTCCACCCACTCTTCATTCAAGGATAGAGCCATCAGAACATGCCTACACTTCCAACACATATTTTCTGAGGGAGAACCACCTACACTTGTGTTGAGGTCAAGATATTCCATTCCAACCACATAAATCTTGATCTCTAGCCTTCCCAAGTTGCTTTCCACTCAAATCATCTTTCCACCAAATCCAAATCCTGTGAGAGAGAGTTGAGTGTTGGGGGGACTATCATTTGAAGCACAAGAGCAAGGAGTTCATCATCAACACACCATTTGTTACCTCTTGGAGAGTGGTGTCTCCTAGATTGGTTAGGTGTCACTTGGGAGCCTCCGTCAAGATTGTGGAGTTGAACCAAGGAGTTTGTAAGGGCAAGGAGATTGCCTACTTCGTGAAGATCTACCCGAGTGAGGCAAGTCCTTCGTGGGCGACGGCCATGGTCGAATAGACAAGGTTGCTTCTTCGTGGACCCTCCGTGGGTGGAGCCCTCTGTGGACTCACGCAACCGTTACCCTTCATGGGTTGAAGTCTCCACCAACGTGCATGTATGATAGCACCACCTATCGGAACCACGCCAAAAATCTCCGTGTCTCCAATTGTGTTTGCACACTCCAAACTCCTCCCTTTTACCGTCATATGCAATTCTTTTACTTTCCGCTTCTACACTCTTATAATTGCATGTGTAGGTTGATTGCTTGACTTGTGCTAAGTTGCTAAAATCTGCCAAGAATTAAAATTGGGAAAAGGCTAGATTTTTATTTGGTCAAGTAGTCTAATCACCCCCCTCTAGACATACTTTTGATCCTACAAGTGGTATCAGAGCTTTGGTCTCCATTTGCTTTGATTTCCATAGCTTTTGGTGGTCATAGCCTTGGTTTCACAACCTAGGAGAGTATGGCGTCTAGCGAGGGAAATTACCATCGTAGAGGTACTTACTTTGATGGTACAAATTTTGCTAGTTGGAAGCATAAGATGAAAATGCATATTCTTGGACATAGCCCCGCCGTTTGGGCTATTGTGTGTATTGGCTTGCAAGGTGAATTCTTCGATGGGAGAGAACCAAACCGTGAAGCTACCACAGAAGAGTTGAAGATGCTACAATACAATGCTCAAGCTTGTGATATTCTCTTCAACGGATTATGCCCCGAAGAATTCAACAAAATCAGCCGTCTTGAGAATGCAAAGGAAATTTGGGATACTTTGATTGATATGCACGAAGGTACCGAATCTGTCAAGGAATCCAAATTGGACGTGCTTCAAAGTCAGCTTGACAAGTTCAAAATGAAGGATGGTGAAGGCGTCACTGAAATGTACTCTAGGCTTGCTCTCATCACAAATGAGATTGCCGGCTTAGGAAGTGAAGAGATGACCGATAGATTCATCATAAAGAAGATCCTAAGAGCCTTGGATGGAAAATATGATACCGTGTGCACATTGATCCAAATGATTCCCAATTACAAAGATCTCAAGCCAACAGAAGATATTGGAAGAATTGTTGCTCATGAGATGTCACTCAAGGATAAGGAAGATCTTTAGAACAAGTCAAGTGGTGCTTACAAAGCCTCGTGTGATGCTCCCACATCATCAAGTGAGAAGCAAACCTTCAATGAAGAATTGGGTCTAATGGTGTAGAACTTCAACAAGTTCTACAAGAGTAGAAGCAAGGAAAGAAGTTCCAAGTCAAGGTCCTATAATGACAAAATATCTTCCAGTCGTGAGCGCAATTGCTACAATTGTGGAAGACCCATACACTATTCCAATGAGTGTACGACTCCCTACAAAAGAAGAGAAGATTCTCCCAAAAGAAGGAGTAGAGATGATCGTTATGAACGAAGACCCTCTCGAAGAAGCAAGGACTCGGAAAGGAAGGACAAGTCATCAAGGAGCTACACAAAAAGAAGACATCAAGCTCATGTTGGTGAATGGGTATCCGGTTCTGACTTCGACAATCACTCCTAAAGAAGTTATCACTCCGACTCTGACTATACTCAGGATGAAGGTGTTGCCGGACTAGCACTTGTGACAACCAACTCCTTCGACATATTTGACTCACCAAATGAAGGAATTGGGAGATGCTTCATGGCTAAAGGTCCAAAGGTAACACACCCTGAGTATGTTGATTTCAATAGTGATGAAGATGATTTGCTAGGAGATGATGATTTACTTGTTGACAACTCTAGTTATGAAAACTATGATGAGCTTGCTATTAATAATGATAATCAAGATAAAACGAATGATGATGATAAGAAGGAGATTGAGCGTCTAACTAAAGATCTAAACACTCTTAAGTTAGCTCATGAAACTACCTTGGAAGATCATCGAGAACTTTTAAAGACTCATGACAAGCTAAGCTTTGAAAAGCTCAACCTTGAGCAAGAACATGAGTTTTTAAAGGCAATCGATGATGATCTTCGCAAGAAAAGTTCTTCTTACATTGCCAAGCGTTTACTCTTGTCTACTTACATGCCACAAGTTAAATCTAGTAACAAGAACAAGAAAGATTCTTCATCTAGTAGTAACAACAATCATGCTAAATCCAATGTTGTTGCTTCTAGTAGCTCTCTTGATTCCACTAATGATTCTCTTAGCCAAGTTACACTTGAGCAAGAAAATAGCTTATTGAAGGGAATTATAGAGAAAGGTGTTTACAAGAGCCTTGCCGGAAGTAAGCAATTTGAGGAAATTGTACGCAAGCAAGGAAGACACCAGAAGAATCAAGGTGTTGGTTTTGAACGAAAGTTCAATGCCAATGGAGTTGAGTGGGATGAAGATCAATACCCCAAGACGAAGTTTGTTCATCAACAAGAGAAGTATGATCCTACTTCTTTCAAAGGAACACAATCTCAAGATGATCTTCCACCACAAGACCACAAGCAAAAAGGCAAGGAGAAGCTTCAAGAGGAGATTGATGCATTTGAAGAAGCACCCAAAGCCTTGGTCAAGTGGGTTCCCAAGACCACATCAAGTTCTACTTCATCAAGTACGACTACAACTCCAAGGATTCCCATCAAGATGGTGTGGATCTTGAAGAAGAAGAACTAGAGAATTCTTGAGGGTGACTCCGCCAACATACTTCACTCATATCATTTTGGCGAGGACAAGTGCAAACAACTTCCATATCTTGCACTAGTTCAAGGAGTCACAAACCCTCTTGTTGGTAAGACAAGGGACAAGGTAACCTAATGCTTCCATGGACATCATCTTGTGTACACATCACTCTATGTCTATGGATATCCTTGTTTGTTCCTTGTGGGACTAACCCATGTAGGTATTGAAAGTGCAACTCACTCCAAAGGATTGCTCCGAGCGATCTACATCAACATTGAGCATCCACATCTTCAACACCTACATGAAGTCATCATCGACAAAACCCAAGGTTAGTTGATCCCTCTTAGGGGGGATATCACATCTAGGGGGAGCTTTACTCTAATCAATTGAGTTAAAGCAACTCTAATGGTGTGAACACAACAATGCTTTATGTAAAAGTGGCATCCCCATTTGCGCTTAAACGATGAGTATGACCTACGATCAAATGTTCTCATTTGACTCCTAAGTCAATATACTCATATATAGATGACCTAGTCATCGCCAATTGCTTGATAGATGCTAGAGTGCTTGTGCATGCTTTGTCACATATTTCTTTTGCCATCTTATTGTGTGAGCATGTTGGTTGCATACTTTCCTCATTCGAGGACATCCATTTGTTTCTTTGATTGCTTGGCCTTTTTCTCTTTTGCCAAATGGATGGACAAGAATGCCTAAGAACTCCCTCTAGCTATCTATGCTTTTCTCGTGTCAAACTCTATTCATGCTATATCATAAAGTTTGAACAAGTTAGATTCAAACCACTCTGTGTGAGGAGCACTCGGAGTTCCCGATTTGTCATAGACTTAAACTTCCAAAACCTCTTTGTGTATCTCGGTCTAACCGATTCATCCTTTTCGGTCCTACCGAGATCACTTACTTGATCTAGGTTTTCAATCTCGATGCAACCGATTAGAACCTTTCGGTCACACCGAGTTGCAGTAACTGCCTCCAGTTTTGCATCTCGGTGCCACCGAGTTGCTCCACTAGGTCACACCGACAGGGTCAGGTTATATATACCGACGCGCTAAATTTTGGAAAATTTTCTGAAACCCCTTCGCCCGCGCATAACCTACTCTGCCACTTCGGGTCTCCGGGTCATCCTCTCATCGCCAGCGACCTGCCGCCATTGGTCTCTCCCGCCGTCAACGGATATCTGCCCCGCCGTTGCCACCATAGCAAGTTCGCCGCCGAACTAGGGTACGAACTTGATCTTTGTGCTAATCCATAACTCCGATTCTTAGCACATTGCTTTGCCATGATTCTTCCCACAAATGAAATCATCCTGTCCAACGAAAATGCCCCGTAGATTGGTTTTGATTTGAAAATTTAGGGTTAGGTCTCCGCCGAATTCATCTCGGACCGACCGAGTTGTAGAAATCGGTCTCACTGATTTGGCTTAGGCCATTGCACATGCGTTTTCGGTTTGACCGAAAATTGCAAATCGGTGTGACCGAGTTCAATTCTCTATGAAACCCTAGCAGTCTCGGTGCCACCGAACTGTGACTCGGTCTGACCGAGTTCACTAGTTTAGGTTCCAAAAACTGCTTCGGTATCACCGAGTTTACAAATCGGTAGATCCGAAATGCTTTCTGTGAAGAACTAAAACTAAGTTTTTGGGTCAATTGTTTTGCAAAACTCCGGCACTTTGTGATGCTCATCTACTCTACCTCATCTATAATCTATTCACAGGGTCTGCTGACAGTTTGCCTGCATGATGTCTGACCAAAGTCATAGCCAGAACAAGTCTGAGGAGCAAGTTCAACTGAGTGAGGGCACTAGTCCCTCCAGTTCATCTGATGATGGCAGCAGGAGCACACCAAGTAACTTGCCAAAGGCAGCCACCAGAACAAGAAAGAACAAGACCTCAGATTCTGAGGATGAGAATTATGTGGCTGTAGAGGAAGAAGTCGGCTCCAAGAAAAAGGTGCCGAAAAAGGAGTATGGCTCAGCTGCTACAGTCAAGCCAGGGATGCATAAGAAGGCACCAGCAAAGAGAGTCCCCATGTCTAAGGCCAGAGCATCCACTGCTGAAACCTCCAAGCCATCTGAAGAGGCAGTTGGAGAAGGCAAGAAAAGGAAGGAAAGGGTCAAGAAGACCACTGCCAGAGTGCTTGGCAGATCATCAATTATGAGAGATGGTGATGAAGAGGAAGAGGATGTTGCACCAGCACCCAAAGCTCAAAAGCTCATGGGAGATGCAATCAGATCATGGGCTACTCCATCTAAGCCCAAAGCTGCTCCCAAGGCAGCTGCTCCAGCTCAGAAGCCCAAGAGAAGCACTAGAAACATTTCTGCTGAGGAAAAGAACAAGGCCCCAGTGCCTGAAGCTGCTGAAGAAGATGAAACTCAAGTGCTAAGGAAGCTGAAACCCAAGATCCCTGACCACAATGATGCACATCCAATTGCAAAAAACATGAAAATCAGGAAGGATGCAGGATTGAGACTATGGAGAGAGTCTGATCCATATGCTATCAGGAGAAGAACTGCTGTGGACTATAGGTTTCACACTAAGGAACAACAGGACTTCTATGAGACAGTGTTGCTTGACAAGAAGCCCATTGTGTGTGACATGAAATGGGTAGACTGGGAGTACATCCAGAAGAATGAAGATCACTATCCTGGAGTGTATGACAGTTTTAAGGCATGTGGAGTTGATGAATTCGTTGCACAAAAGCTCACCAAGTGGAAAGTGAGCTGATCATGCAGTTCCACTCCACTGCCCATTTCTATCCAGATGGGAAGATCGTTTGGATGTCTGAGGGTACCATGTACCAATCTTCTGTTGATGAATGGGCTCAGTTGATCAATGCCCCAAAAGAAAGTGAGGATGACTTGGATGTATATGCTGAGAAGAAGAAAGACCACAACACAATGGCCAACATGTATAAAGAGATCCCAGATGCTGCTTTGGATACACACAAGTTTGGATCTGTCCACTACTTGTTGTCTGGTCTGCCTACCATAAACTGGATTCTGAGGCACACACTGCTACCCAAGTCAGGTGATCACAAGATGATCAGAGGACATGCTATAAACTTGCTGCACATATTTGATGTCCCACAGAAGTTCAAGGTCATGAGTTTGATTGTTGAGACAATCAAGAGGACTGCTGCTGACCAGAAGAGAAGTTGTGGGTATGCCCCACAAATTCAGGAGCTCATCAACTTTGGATAAGGAGCACCTGCCCATATACCCTGATTTTGAAGACAACACCGTGGTGATGGATGAAAATGAACCATCTTCAGCTCAAGCACATGAGAAGAGAGAGAAGGCAAGGGCAGAGAAAGCTGCAAGGATGCCAACTGCTGAAGAGGCATCTCAGGCCTTCTTGAAGACCAAGCAAGATCAGCTTGGATATCTGATTCAAGCTACACTGAGGATTGGGAAGGGCTTGGCCACCCTGACTCAGAACCAGGAGAGCTTGGAGAGGATTGTTGAGCAGAAGTTCTATGATCTAGATGTCAAGGTAACTGAGATCCAAACTGTAGTTGAGCAGCTACAGGAGGAAGCAGAGGAGAAGAAGGGCAAGTCCACTACTGCTGCTTTCAACAGAGTGCCACGAGGTCCAAGGTCTGCTGAAGTGTCTGTGACAGATACTCGAGCTTCAGTGTCAGCACCCGCAGCCACAACTCTAGTGCCACCTCCAGCACCCACTCCATCAGCTCCAACTACTTCATCGGAAGCCTTCGTCCTTGGATTTATCTCTACACCACCTCCCGAAGATCAAGTCTGAGAGTCGTTTAGCACTATGCATTTTTGAACTTTTTGGTAACTTGTTGCCAAAGAGGGAGAAAAATGTATAGATCATAGGCTTCGAGGGAGAGTGTTGTTCTTTTTATCTCTCTTGCTATTTTGGTTGAACTTCTTTATTGAGTGCTTGTGTGAGATACTTTATGTCCTTGTGAGATACTTGTTGATCATGTGGTCGATCATATGCTACATTAATGTTTGGTTGAATGATGCTATCCTTTACATTCCTTATATGATCATTCACTTGCTTGGTGATGAGTGCGTGCTTTTAATCTCTATCATTTTGAGCGCTCCACCAAGATGTATGTGACATGGAAGAGTAACCCATGATCCTAATCGATTGTGCATTTGCATTCAAAAGCAAATTTTAAATAATGCACAAATTTAGTGGGAGCTCTTGCTTATCACATACTTCTCAAAGCGACGATGTCTTTTCAATCTTATGTATCATTTGTCGAAGCTTTGATCTATACGTTGCCATCAATTACCAAAAAGGGGGAGATTGAAAGTGCAATAATCCCTGGGTGGTTTTGGTAATTCCTAACAACATATAGTTCATTGAGCTAATGCTATTTCAAGATAAACATTTTAGGAAAGCTCAATGATTGGCATGGCATGGATGAGAAAAGTGGACCCCTCAAAATGCTAAGGACAAAGAATTGGCTCAAGCTCAAAGCTCAGGATTCCGAAATTTTCCATCCGGCGCCACCGAGTTCAGTTGACATGCCAGAAACCCTAGTCTTTTCGGTCTCACTGATAGGGATCTCGGTCTCACCGAGATGGGATTGTAATCTCACTGTTTCCCTTCGTAACATTTCGGTCAAACCGAGATGAGCGATCGGTCCCACCGAGATTGCAATGTAAACTCTCTATTTCCATTCCATAACACTTCGGTCCAACCGAGATGAGCGAATCGGTCCCACCGAGCTTGCCTGACCAACTCTCTGTTAGTCCATTACCAAAATCGGTCTCACCGAGATTACGTTATGCCCTAACCCTAGCGAAATCGGTCCCACCGAGTTGGCATGTCGGTCCCATCGAGAATCCTAACGTTCACATTTTGAACTAAATCGGTTTGACCAAGTTTCATGATTCGGTCCCACCGAGTTTCGTGATCTTTGTGTAACGGTTAGATTTTGTGTGGAGGCTATATATACCCCTCCACCTCATCTTCATTCAAGGAGAGAACAATCAGTACATGCCTACACTTCCAACACATATTTTTTGAGAGAGAACCACCTACACTTGTGTTGAGGTCAAGATATTCCATTCCAACCATATGAATCTTGATCTCTAGCCTTCCCCAAGTAGCTTTCCACTCAAATCTTCTTTCCACCAAATCCATATCCCGTGAGAGAGAGTTGGGTGTTGGGGAGACTATCATTTGAAGCACAAGAGCAAGGAGTTCATCATCAACACATCATTTGTTACTTCTTGGAGACTGGTGTCTCCTAGATTGGCTAGGTGTCACTTGGGAGCCTTCGACAAGATTGTGGAGTTGAACCAAGGAGTTTGTAAGGGCAAGGAGATCGCCTACTTCGTGAAGATCTACTCGGGTGAGGCAAGTCCTTCATGGGCGACAGCCATGGTGGGATAGACAAGGTTGCTTCTTCGTGGACCCTCCATGGGTGGAGCCCTCCGTGGACTCGCGCAACTGTTACCGTTCGTGGGTTGAAGTCTCCACCAACGTGGATGTACGATAGCACCACCTATAGGAAGCACGCCAAAAATCTCCGTGTCTCCAATTGTGTTTGCACACTCCAAACTCCTCCCTTTACCTTCAAATGCAATTGTTTTACTTTCCGCTGCTATACTCTTAGAATTGCATGTGTAGGTTGATTGCTTGACTTGTGCTAAGTTGCTAAAATCTGCCAAGAATTAAAATTGGGAAAACGCTAGATTTTTATTTGGTCAAGTAGTCTAATAACCCCCCTCTAGAAATACTTTCGATCCTACAAAGGCGCGAGGTGCCAGGTGCGCAAGAGTTCATCACCAAGGCTATCGAAAAGCTTCAGGAGGTGCGAGCCATGCGTGGAGAGCGTCACCCCGCACCACCGGGTGCAGCCGCGGCCCCTGACATGGGCGGTGGGCTACGCGTCTGCATCAACATCCCAAGACTCAATAGGGCTGCTTCGTAGGATGTCTTCTGGCCATCCCGCGTTGGCCGGAGTGGGGGCTACCCCTGCAGCTACGTCCGCATGCCATTTGGCCTGCTAAATGTGGTTGACTCGTACCAGCGCTACCCCTGCAGCATCTATGCTCGGGTCCATCCCTGCAGCGTTGTCAAATCCAAGCGACTAAGCTCTATCCCGTGGGCCAGCTCCCGTGCGCGTCACCTCCTGGGGTCCTTGGTGCCTTGTTCTCACATGAGCTAATCGCGTGTAGGTGAGTAAGGGCGCATGGCCCGGTTCGTACAACCGCAGTTCAGCGCTTCGCTGTAGCGGGAGCCATGCGCCGGGTGTTTTTCCATGGGATCTTTGCATGAGAAGACTTGGCATGGTGTTTATGCTCGGGTCCGTCCCTGCATCGTCGATAAAACCAATGGCTGAGCTCTGTCTGGCGGGCTGGCCTCATTCACATCCCCTCCTGGGGTCATTGGTGTCCGTTTTTCTCATGCGATAACCTCCGGAGGGGCATTTGGCGCAGGACCTCCCCCCATCTCCCCATAGGTTTCTTACGAGCGCCCCGTGCCAAAATCTAGGCGCAACCCACCTTGAGGTAGGGCCTCCTGAGACCTGTGCTGGCTCACAAGTGCCCAGATACACCTCCTGCAGCTCTGTCGTGCTAGCCACACGTATGAACGGGGCTGTACACGCCCTAGAGTCACCCCCCGAGGGAACTCCCACCCACGCACCAGTGGAAGCCCCATGCTCCGCGCTGGTGGACAACACGGTCAAGGAGCGACTATGCCCATGCACCAGTGGAAGCCCCATGCTCCGCGCTAGCGGACGACACGGTCGAGGAGCGACTATGCCCACACCTGTCGGATTTCGGGTTCCGGCAGACCCTTGAGGTTCGAACACTAGGGTGCGCGCGGAGATTTCGCCTGCTACCTTCCTGCACCTCCCCCGCCACGCTAGGATCAAAGCTATGAAAAGAACAACACAAGGGACACAGGGTTTATACTGGTTCGGGCCACTGTTGTGGTGTAATACCCTACTCTAGTGTGTGGTGTGGTGGATTGCCTCTTGGGCTGATGATGATGAACAGTACAAGGAAGAACAGCCTCGTGAGGGTCTGTTCTTGGCTGGGGCGATGAACTGCTGGGAGGAGTTCAACCACCTTTCTCTCTCTCTCTCTCTCTCTCTCTCTCTCTCTCACCACCTCTCTACTTGTCGAGCCCTTGGAGGAGACTGAGCCGACCCCTTTGCTACGTGGATGACCGGTCCTATTTATAGTGGCCCTGGTCCTCTTCCCAAATATTGAGCAGGAAGGGAGCCAACAATGGCGGGCTAATTTGAAGGGGGACAGCAAGTATCAACTATCCTGACAAAAGTAGTCTTCGCCTGCGCAAAGCTCTGGTGATGACGCCGTCTTGGGCTCCACGGTGACCTCCGTCTCGTAGTGCTCCTGGTCTTGGTCTTGTTGCACCGAAATGGCAACCTTTTCCTGATGCCTCGGTACCCTGCGGCTGCGCTTGCCCCCTTTGCACCAAAGAGGAAAGGAGGACGCTGCGCGGGCTGGCACCCGCCTAGCGCCCTGAGTCGTCATGGCTTGCGTCACGGGCACCTCGCGAGGTACCCCGCCTTGATCTCTCCGCCTCCTCGTGAGCCAGCCTGACGAGGCCGTGCCTGAGGAAGCTCCGTGTCGTCCGCCCCGCGAGGCTTGGCCCCTCGCGAGGGTCTTGAGTTTGTGTCGGTGAAGATGGGCCGTGCTGGGCCCCCCTTTGAGCCACGCTGCAGGCCGCAGGCAGGCAAGTCTGGGGACCCCCGTTCCCAGAACGCCGACAGTAGCCCCCGGGCCCAAGGCGCACCTGGACTTGGCCGTGCAGGGAGGCGGAAGGGCAAGAGCGAAGCGCCGCGGGCCCTAACAGCCTGCGGCCTTGGGCGCCGCGTGGTGGTTGATTGGACATGGGCGTCTCCACTTCCCCACGGTGCCTCTGCAACTGCTCGGATTGGAAAAGTCCCTGCATGCAAAACGGGTCATGATTACCTGCGATCGAGGAGGTCGGCGGTTGTCCTCCGCCGGCTATAAGTACGGAATGTCGTGTGTCCTTCCAGTCCATCCCTTCTTGCTTCGCCTTCTTCCCGGTTCTTGCTCTGTCTTGCTGTGATGGCTCCGATCCGCCGGTTCTTGTCGGCAGAGAAGGGAAAGGCTCCCCGAGAGGGACCAGACCCACTTCCGCCAAAGAAACGGCATGTCCACCATGGCCCAAACGAGGGGGCCCTTCAGGTGGTGTCGAGGCCTTGGGGCGAGCGGGCGCCACCGGGGTTCCCGCTTCCATTGTACGCCCACGTCGAGGGCCCTGAAGGACCAGATGCTGACCGCCACGGGCGGCGCCACCGCCGGCGCCGACGGGTCACGAAGGTGTGGGTCGTCCCCCTGGGGTCCACACCGAGGGCTCCTCCCAAGAGTTCGTGCTCCACGTTGCCATTCCTCTTCAGTCTTGGATCTGTCTTCCTCCCTTCTTCGCCCCCTGGAGCTCTGGTTGCAGCACGCCGGCTGCAGCACCCTCGCGACCGAGGCAGAGGTCACGGTCGTCGCCCCGGGCGAGGTCTACATGACCCGGGGCTGGAGAGAGATTGCCCGGGTTTGCAGGACAAGGGGTGTCTTCGCGATCCACTTGGACTACGACGGTGCTTCGGTGATGCTCCTCAAGGTCTTCGACGCGGACGGGCGCCGGGTGGAGTGCTGCCCTGGTGAAGACGGCCAGGGCCCTGCTGTGACGAGGACCGGGCTCGCCAATCGCTCCCTTGGCGGCTCCTCAGGCGGTGGAGACATCAGAGGCTCCAGTGACTCCGACGAGCCCTTAGCGACTCCGGAGACGAGCGACGACAGCTACGAGCCCCCGAGCCAGCGTCGCTCCCGGAGCAGGGCAGGCTCGTCAGGCCGCCGCCGACTCTGATCTGGATGGGGTTGGCGTCGATACTTGGCGGCCCACTATTGATGATGGCGTCTTTTGCAGCGATGCGCGTAGTTTGCGTCTCTTTAGGATCTGTTCCCTGCGAGGAACCAAAAGCGCGCCCCATGGGGGCTTGTAAGGTGCCTGTGATCCTGTTTGTTAATATAACCCTCACCGTAGATTTACGCGAGTTGCTCATCCCGTCTTAGCTCAGTCCTCCCTTTCGAACCTCACGAGGGCTTGGTGCTCTGTGCCGACAGGTCCCAGTCCCAAGGCGGTTTCAGCCGTCGCTGGTATGCCAGGTCACGATGCCGTGGTCAAGGCCAGGAGGTGAGCGACCTGGAGTCCGGTAAGAGCCCCTGAGTCGCGATGCTCAGGAGGTCCCCTTTGGCGCCCAAGCAGCCATCGTTCGGTGAGAAAGGGGAGCGACGTCGCTAACATGGGATAGCATTAGGTGCCGGGATGGTGCCACGGTAGCTGGCGCTTCCGGGCGATAACTTATCTCGAGGATCAGCGGCCACTCTCTGGCGTGTGGCCGGGTCCGTGCATCGGCAGGCGCGAGGTTGCTCGGTGAAGTCCTCGCGTGTCTCTCCCCTCTCACCTTTGCTCCCCTTTGTGCTCTACATCATCGGGTCCCGGCCCTCGAGCGAGTCTCAGCCGTCGCTGGTTTGCCAGGTCGCGATGCCGTGGTCAAGGCCAGAGGGTGAGGGCTGGAGAGCCAGTAAGATCCCTGAGTCGCAATGCTCAGGTACCCCCCCCTTTAATGTGCAAGCAGTTCGCGCTGACGAGAGCGAAGGAGACACAGCAAGAGCCTCGCCTGACGCGGCTCCTTCAGGAGGTCCTGCAGGTCCATCATAGAAAAAGCAAGGGGTTGCCATAACAATTGACGGTCAGCCGTTGGTTGCTTCCGAAGGGTAGTGAGGCACTGAAGGCTTGACGAGGTGACGCTATGCGGGGCTACCGCGGCCAGAGCTCAGCCATCCAGGTTCGTCGGCGTTGCAGGGACGAACCCATGTGCAAGCGTCGTGCCGTTTGGGAGCAGCTCCGTTAATTGGCGTCAGCTGAGCAGGCAACTAGGTAAAGCACATTAGCCACGAAGGAGTGGATTCGTTCAAGTAGATGCGGAGATCACTGGGTCAGGCCCGAGCGACTTGGGGATCATGCAGCCCGAGGGGCGCCCCCAACAAGGTAAGCTAACGACGCGAAATAAAAGGGATACACGCCGCAGGGACGGACCCATGCGGCCTGGGAATAATGCAGCCCTAGGGGCGCTCCCAGCTGGAAGTGAAACTTGAAAGATGTCACCTAATGACGCTGAAGATGAAGGGGTGTTGGTGTAGCCGGCTCGGTGGGCTGCGGAAGCCGATCCTCATGAGGCCCTAGGCCCAGGGGCCTCGGGAGGCTCCGGAGGCGCTGGCGGTTCCTCGCGGGCCATCTTCATCTCCGCCAGGGCTGCGGAGCACCTGGCCTCTTGCGCCTCCGCGATGCCCCTCATGAGGCGCTGGTACGCGTCAGCCGCGCTCGGCAAGCCGTAAGGCATGCGAACGTAGCTGTGGGGTGGACCTCCGCAGCGCCCCACTCGCGAGGGCCAGAGGCGCTCCAGGGAGGTGACTTGGTTGAGCCCTGGTACGTCGACGCAGACGCGTAGCACGCCATCCTCGCCTGGATGGGGAGCCACAGCTGGTAGGCGGCGGGCGCCTCTCATGACTCTGGACTCCTGTAGCTCCTGAATGGCCTTGCTGACGAACTCCTGTGGGTCTGGATCTCCTTGCCTTGCTCCTTCTTGAGGGAAACATGCTCCGAAACACGCCTCCATGTGGTGCCCCAGCGCCTCCCTCGTGACCCTTGCTAGGTTGGTGGCCCTCCAGGGGAGAGCCCCCGAGCCCTGCCTGAGGAGGGCGCCAGGCGCGCTTTCCTATGCGATGGAAGGAGGTTCCCCCTGGGCAGGCACGGGCCCAGAGGGGCCTACCTCCTGAGGGGCCAGGCCGGACGATGTCTTCTTCTTCTTGGGGGCGGCCTCGGGAAGCTTCCTGCTTCCGCGATATGGGTCCTCCAGTGATGCGGCCTGAAAGGCTCGCTCCAGGGAACACAATGCATCCTTCTCTTCACAGGGCACCGTGATGACTCCGCCGCTTCCTGGCATCTTGAGGACGTTGTAGCCGTGGTGAGTCATGACCATGAACTTGGCCAGCGCCGGGTACCCGAGGATGGCGTTGTACGGCAGGCAGATGTGAGCGACGTCAAAGTCGATGAGCTCGGTGCGGTAGTTGTCGCGTGCCCCGAGGGTGACGGGGAGGCGGACCTTCCCGATCGGGAATGTGGAGCCGTCGATGATACTGTAGAAGGGCTTGGTTGGCTGAAGCTGGCTGTAGGGCACTTGGAGGTTGTTGAACGTCTCCACGGACAGGACGTTGAGCCCTGCCCCGCCATCAATGAGGGTCGTGGTGACCACCACGTTGCTGATGATTGGGGAACAAAGCATCAGGAGGACTCCGGCTGTAGCCGCACACTTGAGTTGATCCGCTGAGCTGAAGGTGATGGCACACGCCGACCACCTAAGAGGGCGTGTGGCTTCGAGCCTGGGGAGGGCTGCATTCACTTAGCGGGCGAACTGCTTGAAGATGCGCTGAGAGGCTGGGGCCTGAGCTCCGTCCAGGATGCAGGCGATCGCGCGCGGCTCCTGGAAGCCCCTAGCCTCCTCGTCCTGGTGGCGGTCCTCGTTTCTCCTTGGCTGCGGTGGCAGCGGTGGGAGGCCTGCGTTGCCTTGCGGGCGATCCTCGCGAGGCTGATCCCTCCAGCCTCCCTCGCGAGGTGGGTCTTGCCAGCGATCCTCGCGAGGTTGGTCGCGCCACCCCTGGCGCGGGCCACGGTCTTCCCAGCGCCCTGTGTTCCTTCCTCCTCCTCGGCCGTATCCCCGGTCACCACGGTCAGGGCGACGGCAGATCCTTCCTTCACGCACGGCTCGGAGTTCTTGGCATTCGCTGGTGTTGTGGGTGTGGAGGTCGTGGTACACGCAGTACCGGATGCCCTTGGGAGGTTCGGGCTGATCTCTGCCCCGCTTGGTGTCTGGTTCTGCCGCGAGCACGACAGCCCTCTTGCGCTTCACTTCCTTGGCCTTGAGCTTCTTCTCTTCTGGGTCTGCGGCAGGTAGCTCAAGGAGGGAGAGACGCCCTTCCTCAGCCCTGGTATCTTGTTCGCCAAGTTGAACAGCTCCAAAGAAGTGCACAGGTCTTCATGCATCGCCAGCTCCTCCTTCATCTTGACGTTGCGCACGCTGTCGGAGAAGGCTGAGATGATGGCCTCTTCAGTCACCTTGGGAATCTTGAGGCGTGCGTTGTTGAAGCGCTGGATGTACTTCTGGAGGGTCTCCCCGGGTTGTTGCTTGATGCGGCGCATGTCGCTCACGACGGGTGGCCGGTCGTGAGTACCTTGGAAGTTGGTGATGAAGCGGATGCGCATCTCTTCCCAGGAGGAGATTGTGCCTGGAGCCAGGTTGAGGAGCCAGGTGCGGGCCCCGTCCTTGAGCGCCATGGGAAACTAGTTCGCCATGACCTTCTCGTCTCCGTTGACAGCTTCGATGCCCAGCTCATAGAGCTGGAGGAACTCCGCAGGGTCGGCCGTGCCGTCGTAGCGAGGAGGCAGGTCCGGCTTGAACTTGCCCGACCACGCGACGCTGCGCAGTTCGGTGGTGTAGGCGCGGCAGCCTGCTGTGGCCATGGGAGGCCTTGGGTGATGGAGAGCCTGGTCCTGCATGTCCCCACGCGCCGGAGCAGGAGGATGGTCGCGACGTGCTGGAGCAGGGAGTGCCCGGGCAGCTTCTGGCGGGCGAGGGACTTCTTGGCAGCTCTGCTCTTGCCGCGCTGGCACCTGACGGAGCGGGTTCCGCCCAGAGGCCACGCGTCTTGGAGCCATGGCATCTTCTTGAGGAGGAGGCGGACGGGGCGCCGCCGGAGCCTCGTCACCCGCGCGGGGCAGGGTGCGGTGCAGCGGAGCGGACGGCGCGGAGGAGCCCCCTGCGGCGCGGACGAGTTCGGCGACGCGGTCGAGCCATTCTTCGTAGACGTCGTCGACGGGACGGTAGCGCAGGAGCTCGTTTGCCGCAATGAGTGCAGCCCGAGCCTCCACGGGTGCGCGAAGCGCGCGGGACGAAGATCCAGCCGGGGCGAGTGAGGGAGTCACGGTGCGGCCGTCTTGGCGCACGGATGGATGCTGAGACGATGCTTGTTGCTTGTCCCCCGCCGGGCCGGTGGCGGCGTTGACGGCAGGTGACGGGGAACGGCGAGGACGCCCGCCGACAGGGGCTGTTTGGGCGACGCAGGAAGCGAGGGTGGCCCGACGCTCCGCGCGGGCCCGACGTGCGTCAGACATGAGCGTGATGGTCAGAGGAGAGCGGAGCCGTGGAAGACGAATTCCGGCGCACCCCTACCTGGCGCGCCAAATGTCGGATTTCGGGTTCCGACAGACCCTTGAGGTTCGAACACTGGGGTGCGCACGGAGATTTCGCCTCCTACCTTCCTGCACCCCCCCGCCACGCTAGGATCAAAGCTATGAAAAGAACAACACAAGGGACACAGGGTTTATACTGGTTCGGGCCACCGTTGTGGTGTAATACCCTACCCCAGTGTGTGGTGTGGTGGATTGCCTCTTGGGCTGATGATGATGAACAGTACAAGGAAGAACAGCCTCGCGAGGGTCTATTCTTGGCTGGGGCGATGAACTGCGGGGAGGAGTTCAACCACCTTTCTCTCTCTCTCTCTCTCTCTCTCTCTCTCTCTCTTACCACCTCTCTACTTGTCGAGCCCTTGGAGGAGACTGAGCCGACCCCTTTGCTACATGGGTGGCCGGTCCTATTTATAGTGGCCCTGGTCCTCTTCCCAAATATTGAGCGGGAAGGGAGCCAACAATGGCAGGCTAATTTGAAGGGGGGCAGCAAGTATCAACTATCCTGACAAAAGTAGTCTTCGCCTGCGCAAAGCTCTGGTGATGACGCCGTCTTGGGCTCCACGGTGACCTCCATCTCGTAGTCCTCCTGGTCTTGGTCTCGTTGCACCGAAATGGCAACCTTTGCCTGATGCCTCGATACTCTGCGGCTGCGCTTGCCCCCTTTGCACCAAAGAGGAAAGGAGGATGCTGCGCGGGCTGGCACCCGCCTGGCGCACTGAGTCGTCATGGCTTGCGTCACGGGCACCTCGCGAGGTACCCCGCCTTGATATCTCCGCCTCCTCGTGAGCCAGCCTGACGAGGCCGTGCCTGAGGAAGCTCCGTGTCGTCCGCCCCGCGAGGCTTGGCCCCTCGCGAGGGTCTTGAGTTTGTGTCGGTGAAGATGGGCCGTGCTGGGCCCCCCTTTGAGCCACGCCGCAGGCCGCAGGCAGGCAAGTCTGGGGACCCCCATTCCCAGAACGCCGACAACACCAAGTGGAAGCACCATGCTCCACGCTGGTGGATAAACTACAAAGGGCGCCCTAGCGGCTGCACCAACCTCGGGATGTCCTGCTCGGCCCTTCATACGATCTTATTGTGCAGCTTTCCCCATGGGATGTACGCGCGAGGGGGATGGACATGGGGGCTATGCTCAGGCCAGGCCTGGCACACGCCACCCTACCAGGTCCGGTACCTGGTCTTCTCGCATCCCCCAGGAAAAAGCTGACAAGGAAAGGTATGGAGGACTCCGGATTAGCTTAGAAACTGCTCGCGTTTCCTTCATGAGGGTTGTTCATACGTCAAGGGGGACCCCTGAGCCGCGGTGAAGAGGAGCAGCACTCCTCCTCCAAGAAGGAGTCCACTTCAGTGGTGGCACCCTTAAGCACTTTGGCAAGCTTGGGGAAGAGCCCTGCAAGGCCATCTTCGGGGGTCGCCAGCGGCTCTTCGTACCCTCCCCCGTGGATGGAGCACAGTGCCTCGTGAGATCCAAGCTCAAGGGAGAGGAAGGCCTCACGTCCTATGGCTGCTTTCTTCAAGGCGGCGACAAGCACCTTCTCCCTGGCCTCTAGCCAGGCTGTTGCCTCGGAGATGTGCTAGACGTGCGATGCTTGGGCCTTGTCCACCTCCTCCTTTAGCTTGGCCAGGCGGTCCCGCTCCGCGGCTTGGTCGGTGGTCACCTATGCCATCTTGGCATCGCGATCGGCAGACTTCGCTTCACGGGCCCTCTGGTCCTCCTCCCGTTGCTAAACCTGTTGGGCGAACGAGGTCTGCTCCTCCGGAAGGGCCTTCATCTTGGCCTCCACCTCAGAGCCACGCTCCTCTGCGGATGTAGCATTGGCTAACGCTGCGTCACGAGCCTCCTTCGTTTGGTGGCCTCCTTCCTACCTTCGGCAGTGGCGGCCTTGGCTCGACCCCAGGCCGTCTGGGCAGACTTGTCGGCCTGGAGCAACCCTGAGATAAGCTCAACGTGCTCCCTCACGAGGCACCGGTCGACATCTTGGAGGTCAGCTTGGAGCTGACTGAGCGTGGCGTAGGCTTTGTCCAGGGCGCCTGGCCTGATGAGGGGGCCGCAGTTCGCTAGCACAAGGGCCTGGGGAGGAGGTGACACCAGCACGTCGACTGGCGTCATCGCAAAGGAGGCAGTAGAGAGGACAACTTGGAGCACCGGAGGCTCCGAGCCGCCCTCGGACATGACGGGGATGGACGGTTCCGTGTCCTGCCAGCCCGCGAGGGCAGGCTCCTTCGAGGCTGCATCACCACATCCTGGGGGGCTGCTCCATAGCGAGAGGACGAGAGGTGGCTTCTTCCGCCTATGCCGGAGTCGCTACAGCTGCAACAAGAGGTGGTGCTTCCGGAGTCCCGGCTCCTTCCTTCTTCTTCTTCACCATGATGCCCATCCCTGGTCATCAGGAGTGGAGCACTGTGGGCACGGTGCTAGTGTGTGCCAAACAAAAACAAGGTAAGGTACTTACTCATCGGGGTCGATGTATGCCATCTTCTCCTTCCTGGTCGGGACTAGGGCACCTCCGCTCTTCCTGGGCGTGACCTTTGTCGCGCTTGGGGAGTTGGCAGGACCCTCTTCGGCCGGCCTCAGTGTGGCGCCACCGCTTCGCGAGGCAGAGGCGTCGCCCTGAGGGTGGGGGTGCCGCCCCGCTCTTCTTCAGGGTCGCCTGACCTAACCTCCGCAGGGCCCGAAGAGTGGCCCTGGACCTCATAACAACACCGACAGGCTGTGGGGATTCCACGGTCGAGGGCTCGTCGGCATCATCGTTGTTTGCGAAGCCAGGAGCTCGATTTGTGATGGGGGAGACATCTCCGCCACATCGTTCTCGGTCGCCTCCGAGTCCCCTTCGCCCTCTTTGTTGGCGCAGTCACCGGAGGACACCTGCATCGGGGAGCTAGGGCGCTCGGGCGGCACGAGCCCTGGCTCGTTAAAGACCGGCATGGAGGCAACCAAGTCCACCTGGTCGTCGCAGCGGTACATCAGGACGTAGGCCTCCGACAGGTCCCCAGGGTCGCTGCCGAGCAGGACATTCATGGCCTTGTCCAGCTCCTCGACTAACAGGCCCTCAGAGCGCAGCCTGATGTCATCCGACACGCTGTGGAGCTCCCACATGGGGCGCGTGTACGATTGAAGGAGCGCCAGCCGCAGCGTCAAAAACTCCTTCAAAAGCATGCCTCCCATCAACACCCGGGCTTCCATGTCTGAGATCATGTTCCTCAGGATGGGTTCGGCCCGGGGGTCAGAGAGCTTCTCATGACCCCACCTATCAAGCTTCTCCGGCAGCCTGGTCGGCAGCTCTAGTCGCCCGTTGAGGTCTTTAGTGAATAGGAAGACCCAGCAGTTCCGGAAGCCTTCCACCTTCTTCCCGGCCCACATGAGGACATTGCTCTTGTGGACCGTGGCAAAGGACACGCAGTTGGAGCACTACGTTTGTCGTGTAGCCGCAGAGAGAAGAAGTGGCGAAGTAGCAGCGCGGAGGGCTTCACACCCATAAAAGCCCTGGAATAGAAGGCAAAGATGGACATGAGGAGGACGGAGACGGGCTGAAGGTGAAGAGCTTGGATCTGGTAGTGGTTGAGGACAGAATCACAGAACTCGAAGAAAGTCAGGATGAGCCGCGCGAGGATGCTGTGGAGGAAGAAGGGATAAACTGTCCATGACAGGGTCTTCCGCTCAGTGGAGCCGACAAGGAGGATGGTTTCTTTCCACTCATTGTCGTCGCTCGCCGTCTGCGGGAGCATGGCGGCGAGATGCTTCGCCTCGGTGTTGGAGGACACATTGAGGGCTGACGCAAAAGAGGAGGAGGGGCTTGCAGCCTGCGCATCGGTATTCTCCCTCTCGGACACCATTCGTGTGGCCTTGGCAATAGGGAAGGAGTAGGAAGCGAGAAGAACGCGACCGGATCTGGAGATGCTCTCGGCTGGTAGAAAGGGGATCTAGAGCAACGCGCAGAGGAATGAACAAGGGGGTTTTGCTTGCCTGGCACTTCTGAAGATAATATAGCTCTTCATCGGTGTCATCGATCACATCGTCGGTACACGTCTATCGAGAGGGGACAATTACCGGCAAACACAGAAAAACACGATCAATGCAATGCACAATATGATGCATGCTATGACATGGCAATATGAATGTGTTTTGGGCTAATGCATCTAAAACCAGATTAAATGAAGTTGGTTTGAATCCAAGATTTAAATTCAAACTCCATATGTGATTATTCAAATGTCATTCACTTCATTTGTCCTAAACAGTAGTGATAAGTTGTTCTAACATGCATGAAAATGGTACAGATGGATTCCTTGAATTTTTCTGATAATTTTTCATATATAAATTATTTAATTTGGAGTTACGGTTAATTTTCTATGATTTATTGAAGTTTTAGGCATTTTCTGGAATTTCCTGAATAATATTAATTCCAGAAAATACTTATTGCGTCAGCCCCACGTCACAGTGACGTCAGCAGGGTCAACTGGGCTGGCTCGGGTCAAACCTGACGTGTGGGGTCCACACGTCAGTGACACAGGTTAGTTAACCGGGTTGATTAGGGTTAAACTAATACTAACGAAAATGTCAGCAGGGCTGGGCCCACATGTCAGTGGCTTAAATAATTAACTAACTTAATTAGTGTTAACTAATCTAACACCTAAACTAATTAACAGGGGCTGGCCCCACCTGTCATCGACCCAGGGGGGGTTCCGCCGTGGTCAAGTGGGTCAACCCCACCGGCGTCTCGACGCCGGCGAGGTCCGGGACGGTGGCGACCGTCGGAAACATGCTACAGGGCACGGACGAGGCTGTGCTTGGGCTCGTTGGAGAGCCCTTGCTCCCGCGCGTCGAGCGGTGCGGTTGCTAGGTCGTGGGGAGGCCAGAGCTGACGACGGCGAGCTCGGTTGCGGCCGCCGGAGCTCGGGTAAGACACGGGCGACCACTAGGGAGCGCGAGAGGGCGAGCTGCGGCAGGCAACGGGCTCGTGGAAACGTTCTGAGCACGATGGTGCACTCGGGTGGGAGCTCCAGTGGCTGCAGTGACGGAGGCGACGAGGTCAGCGGCGGCCGGAGTTCGGCCGCGGCGGAGCTATGGTCTAGAGCTCGCAAACGCGAGGGGAAAGAGAGGGGTTCTGCACGGAGGCTCACCGCGGAGCTGTAGGGAGGGTTAGTGGGCTCGGGGGCGCGCCGGAGTGGCCGAATCGACGGAGAAGGGCGCCGGGGCCGAAGCTTGAAGACGATGGCGATGGTGGCTGCTCGGGGCCCTTCTGGTCGCGTGAGACGTCGAGGAGGTCGAGGGAGGCACTGCGGAGCTCGGGAGCGCGTCGGGGAGGAGAGGGGGTGGTGGTGGCCGCGGCGAACGGCGTCGGTGGCGACGGGCTCCATTCGGGTGAGGAGAACAGAGGAGGGGGAGAGTGTTCCGGGGAGAGGATGAGGACGCGGGAGAGTGAGGGAGAAGTGAGAGGGGGTCGAGGGCTGCGTGGCGTCGCGGGAGGGACCAGGGGAGGAGGAGGCAGCCAGGCAGGGAGGAGGTGGCCAGGGCGCGTGGCCGCGCGCGCCGGGCGCGTGCCCGTCCTCCTGGCAGAGGAGGAAGGCGACAGGGGGGTAGCGGTGGCGGGCTGGGCCGCTGGGGGAGCTGGGCCGGCTGGGCTGTACAGGTAAGCGCCAGGTAGGCTTCTGCTCTTTTATTTTTCTGTTTTGTTTATTTTTATTTAATTTATTTTGCCACTGTTTTGAATTTAAAATAATTCAAACAATGCCAAAAACTCCTCTGAATATTTTATATTGCTAGATGGACTTTTCCAAAAGCTTATAAAATATTTCAGGGGTATTTGAAATTATATTCTAATTATATGAATATAATTCAAATTCAAATAGCTAATGAATTAAATCCAAAGTCCCAAAAATAAATCCTTAAAAATGTTCAATATTTTGGTTGGGACCAGAACCCTTACCAAAAATTATCAAACATTTAAGAAGAGCATTTTGGAGCAATGAATGAGATTTCTAGGGTTTTTGCCCCTCTTTTATTTAAGTTTTTGAGGCTTCCAAAATTCCTCAGTTCAAGTTTCAGAATTTAAACATGATGCACACACCAGGCAGCACCAGAAGCTAGGGATGTGACAACTCACCCCCGCTAAACAAGAATCTCGTCTCGAGATTCAAGCGTAGGGTAGGATGAAGGGGAAACGCAAACTAGTACAATCTTCACGATCCAGGTTGCACTTCAATTGGACGTTGATTCGTTCATCATCATTGTCTTGTCGTCTTGTTCTGAGAACTCCAACTAACATGACAAGAAGAGGGAAGGAAAACTCTAGAAGGATCGATCTCCTCGAAGATCGAATAACTTAGGATCAACTCATGGTTTGAGACATGGAAATATCTCTCAAGCTGAGAGACGAAGCACACATCCATAGGAATGGAGTGAAGCAGATGACGAAGGTTCACTAGGTAGACAACAATTTCACGCTTAAGAAGGTGGTAAACGATTGTCAACATAGCGAGGAGTTGAGTTGCCATGATACCATAACGATACACCTTAGGGAAGGTGACTCATAGAGATATCCCCTTAAGTGGCAAAAAGAATTACTTTTGATTCAGAGATCATTGAAACTCTTTAAACCAGCCTAAGACAATTCTCGAGCGATCGTTTGGAGGGGGTCGGTAGAATGGCATACTCAAACTTGGATGATGTGGATTACCTTGTTGAAGACAACGTAATGGATGAATTTGCTTATCACCGGAAATGGAAGAGATCCATGGTAGAATGACACATTGGCGGTGCAAGCTAGGAACAAAATGCAAATGCTGGGAATGATTCTGGTAACTGGGGAAGAACCCAACAATAGAGAGTGAATTCACTGTTTGAATAGGTCATAGCATTGCCGAGGAAACTGAGAGCAACCCAGTTAGTGTCGATGATAACACGTAGCGCTTGTGCATGCTCTCAAGAACTTGAGCATTTCCATATTCATCAGGGTTTTACCAATATCCGTGTCAAGGATCCTGGCAACACAACTTGCTACCACGATGAATGATGATGGATGATGCAGATGCAAAGGAAGATAACACTTCTCAGATTTCATCTTAGCGAGGCCAAGGAAATAAAATCTGGATGATCGACCGAGAGACATTTAGCACTCCGCTTCTAATGTTCTCCTTGATGTGCTAGCGTAATCCACCCATAGATATGGTTTGATATCTAGAACATCAAGTAAAAAGGTCGGACTTCGGAACACAGAAATCCATAGGGGCAACTAGGGAGTAATCCTACGAAATCCCTATGGGGAGGTGGCCAACTTCTTCAATCAAGATACTGCAATAATAGGTCTTCCGGTGGGGTGTGTTGACCATGACATCCACTTTACCGGTTTCCGAGGGACCGATATTATAGTTCTTGGGAAATGTTCCAACCATCATATCTGCCTGAGATTCAGATCTGGTTGGTGTCAGGATATTCGAGACTCATCGAGTCTAGGAAGAAAAACGGAAGTTTGCAACACAATTCGACGAGATAACGTTGCGAGATTCTCGGGAAATGAACTACGATAGTAAGCTCCAAAACATGAGCTGGTTCTGCTACAAACATGTGAACACGTTGTCCAAGACAAGCATGACCGCAAAGTAGTCTTATAATAAAACACTACCGAGTTCAGGAGGGGGGAACCATCAACGAGGGTATTGAAGTCCTTACATAAGTCCGGATTAGCTCTTATGAAGGAACTCCTTCTCCTTGAACAAATCAATCAGTGGCTTGGTGTGCTAGGGATACATATAGATTGAAGGTTGCAAGTCTTCAAACCACAGCATTCTTCGCACGTGTGCATGACTGATTTGGGATGATTCCAAAGGAAACAACATTGACTTTCTCGAATCCACGGCGGCAACTTGCATCAAATGCACATGAACTAGAGGAAGTCACTTCTTACATCCGAACATATGCTTCATGAGCTAGCATGAACAAATGCTTTCAAAATTTTCCAACACTAGCTTAATGTTCAGCAAGATTATGGGGAAGACAAGGATGTTGTCAATGGGCACAACAACAATTCATCCGGGTTTCCTTTTAAAAGGAATTCCATAGTTAAGTGAACACGGTGATAGCATTGGTCAGACCAAAGATGTAATGGTGTATGCTCGAGGGATCAACCACGAATAAGACAACATTACGAGCATCGTTGGTACTGATTTGATTTGACGATAGCCCACACTCAAATCAAAGGATTGATAAGACAATAGGTCTAGCAACTGATCACAAGGACCAATCGATGAAGATATCATCTTTCTTCAACACACACTACACAAGATTATCCCTTTGGAACGAACTAAGTCAGGCAAGCTTTTATCCTCCAACTCTCCAAGTTGTTGTCTAGCTTAACCAACTAGCTCAGGGATATCTAACACCGATTCTTGGAGAGAAGGTGGTTCACAAGAAACCAAATTGATCACGAGCTCAACATAGCGGTCAGGTGACAACCTGGTAATACTTCTGAGAAGATATTCAGAAAATCACGAACCACCGGTATGTTACTAAGCTCGAGAACAATCTTGCTGTTCAGGGCAAGACGATATGATCAATAGAGCAAGGATTTGAAATAATCCTAACTCATCGATCGAGGAGTGAACCAGGAGAATGGACTAGGTAGCACGATCAATCTTAGAATGATGATTCAATAACCAACACACTAAGAATGAAATTATTATCCTTTAACTACCCAGCAACAAGGTTGCTAGGCGTATTGATTTCACACATCACAATTCATTTGTCGGTATTCCGGTTGCATCAACACGAAGACCGAGGAATGACTAATGATGGCAAGAAGTATCACTGTACCAAGAGTTCATAGGATGGTGTGCAATTCCTATAACAATCCCGATATAAAGATGGTAATACTCCAAGGTAGAACAAAACCAAAATCTGGATTGGCATTTGATCTGCGGAATACAACTACTTTGACCCAATCCTGGATATGGAAGAGGTACTGGAGTTTGTTTCTCCTAGTCATTCTGCGATAGAATGGCTTGACGGACCACAAGAGTAATAGGCATCGATAAACGAACACACGCATACTCTTGACTATCAATTGATAGACGAAGGTCAGAATGCAACTAAAGAGAACAACTCAAAGGAACATATAATTTTCCGAGTTGTGGATGCATAGATTAGTATGTCGAACCAAGTTCAACATATTTCTTCCGGATAACCCATGCAGAAAGGTAGAACTGGTAGAGTCACGATTTATGAATGGAGAACTCCTCAAGAATAATCCTGTTGTGATATTTCAGTTCAACGAGGAACTTCTGCCATAAGTAGTTCATGGTATTTGGAAGAAGAAGATACCACGGACTTCAAGGACTATCGCAAAGGTTACTAATATCCTAAAGGCACTAGCAATTACTATCAACATGAAGTAGGTAGAGTGAATCTCGGGTTCAAGAACCCAGGAACAGAATACCTATTACTAAGTAGCATCACAGGATGCTTTCGAGAATGATGGCCAGAATCATCACACTGGGAACACAAATCATGGCTAATTTACTAGATGATCCCCTAAGACACCTAGGGTCATAATAATATCTCCAACATATATGCCAAGGTAACGGAGTACCTCAACTCGCTGATTAGTGTGATTAATCTGACCAAAGGCACATCGGAAACAGGAGGAAGGGATTTGCAAATGCATCCGACTATTTAGAAACCTGGGATGACTCGGACAGCATAACGACTGTAAATGCTCAGAAAAGATTTGAGACATACTACAAAATGGTGGCATAACCACTCAGAAGCACAATATCAAGGTTCCGAGATCAACAATTAACATACGGAAGTAGTAGGAACTGAACTGAGACTTAAATCCAACAATCTTATAAGTCTACTGATTAGTAACACGTGATCCTGATAGAAAGAAGAGATAGCCTAGTTCTTAATCCCCGTAGGAAAGATAAGATGACTCAGATCAGAAGGGCATAAGGTATAAGGAGTAAACGAGCCTTACGTTCCATCCCACAATCAATTCCCTTATATAACTAAAGAATTTCTAGACTCAACTTCGACCAGTTTGGCTTGGTAAACCTACAGGCAGTCAAGCTCTGATACCAACGCTGTCAGGACCCCGACTCAATGCCACATCGACCTAGCATGTAACACCTCATATCACTTTGCGGCCTCACGCACGGTATTCCCACGGGTGTCGCCTTACCCTAGCCCGGGACCGTTTGTGCCTTTTGGCACACGTATATGACAGTGTCGCTAGCATCCATATGATAAGGAGCCCGGGCTGACATGGCTAGTCGTAAACCCAAAGTGGCACAGACTTACAGGGACAGGCATCCATGACCCAGCATCGAACGTGTCGGTCATCAGCGAGTGAATCCAGGATGTAGCACTGGGCTAGCAGGACTCCGGTGAACCGGGCTGTAGCGGGCTAACAGGACTCCGGTAATCATCGCGTGACATTTCCCCGAAGGGACAGACACAGGAACGAAGAAGGACACATGCCGGCCAGCCTAAGTGTTCCGGAGCAGTAGCAAGCTACCATGGCTCAGTGAAACACTAGGAGACATTTCCCCGTAAGAGAGGCTACTAAAGATAAACAACTAGATGGTCAGATCCCACACATACCAAGCATTTCAATAACATACACACAATATGCTCGATATATGCAAATACAACATGGCATCACAACATGACTCTACGACTCAAGTAATTTATTCAATAGGCTCCGAGGAGCGAGATATTACAAACATGGGTCTCATGACCCAACAATCAGAGCATACAAATCAAAGCACAAGCGGAAGCTATCATGTCTGAGTACAGACATCTATAATGAAAAAGGCTGAGAAGCCTGACTATCTATCAGATCCTGCTGAGGGCACAAGATCGTAGCTGAGGTATCAAGCTAAACGTCGAAGTCCACGTGGAACTACTAGTGAGACTGAAGTCTCTCTGCAAAAACATAAAATAGGCAAACGTGAGTACAAATGTACCCAGCAAGACTTACATCAGAACTAACTACATATGCATCATTTTCAACAAGGGGATGGTGGGGTTTAACTGCAGCAAGCCAGCTTTGACTCGGTGGCTATCCTGAACTACGACTGCAATTAACTCTTTTGAGGTGGCGCACACGAGTCCACATATTCACCATATCAATACACCACTATGGATCCGCTCCCGTCTCCCTACGAGAACGCCATCCATAGCACTCACGCTTATCTTGCGTATTTTAGAGTATCCACTTTCACTTGTCTATGAACTGATATAAGCAACCCAGAAGTCCTTTACCGCGGACACGGCTATTCGAATAGATGATGTTAACCCTGCAGGGGTGTACTCTTTCATACATGTTTCCACCACTTAGCGTCTGCACACGACATGTGCTCGGCAGACTTCAAGCGAAAGCCGACGTGGGTGTAGACCACGACCTACCTAAACACTCAAGTCTCTAGTCCAGGTTTATCGCCTATTCGGGTTCCATCCATGAGGAGATCCGGCCGGAGTTCCGCTCACAGCCCCAAACGATGTGAACAGGGTTCCCGAGATACCAAACGGGCATCCGGTACACCGTGCCACGTGCCTACCGCATCACAGCCCACCCCTACGGTCAGCGCTATCCACGGCCTCCAGCATACTACAAACACCAGAAACTACTTGCAACTCCTGGACAGAGGACGAGGGTGAATAAGAAGTCGAGCGGGGTCATATTTCAGGGCCCAATGTATGGTAGTAGCTGAATCATGGATCACAAACACAGAACTCAGTTCCTGAGGACGGCTGCAATGAGACAACCCACCATGTACTCCTACATGGCCTCTCACCGCTACCTTTACCAAATCGTGTTCACACACTTAGCTCACACACAGTAGGACATGTTCACACGCCTCTGATTCATCCCCGATGAATCAGACCTGACTCAACTCTAAGCAGTAGCAGGCATGACAAACAAACTTGAATGAGTAGGCACAACAGGGCTCAAACAACTCCTACTCATGCTAGTGGGTTTCATCTATTTACTGTGGCAATGACAGGTCATGCAAAGGATAAAGGGGTCAGCTACCGCAGCAAGTATCAAATATGTCGTTGTTGTCCTAATGCAGTAAAAGAGAGCAGGAGCGAGAGAGTGGGATTTTATCGGAATGAACAAGGGGGTTTTGCTTGCCTGGCACTTCTGAAGATAATATAGCTCTTCATCGGTGTCATCGATCACATCGTCGGTACACGTCTATCGAGAGGGGACAATTACCGGCAAACACAGAAAAACACGATCAATGCAATGCACAATATGATGCATGCTATGACATGGCAATATGAATGTGTTTTGGGCTAATGCATCTAAAACCAGATTAAATGAAGTTGGTTTGAATCCAAGATTTAAATTCAAACTCCATATGTGATTATTCAAATGTCATTCACTTCATTTGTCCTAAACAGTAGTTATAAGTTGTTCTAACATGCTTGAAAATGGTACAGATGGATTCCTTGAATTTTTTTGATAATTTTTCATATATAAATTATTTAATTTGGAGTTACGGTTAATTTTCTATGATTTATTGAAGTTTTAGGCATTTTCTGGAATTTCCTGAATAATATTAAATCCAGAAAATACTTATTGCGTTAGCCCCACGTCACAGTGACATCAGCAGGGTCAACTGGGCTGGCTCGGGTCAAACCTGACGTGTGGGGTCCACACGTCAGTGACACAGGTTAGTTAACCGGGTTGATTAGGGTTAAACTAATACTAACGAAAATGTCAGCAGGGCTGGGCCCACATGTCAGTGGCTTAAATAATTAACTAACTTAATTAGTGTTAACTAATCTAACACCTAAACTAATTAACAGGGGCTGGCCCCACCTGTCATCGACCCAGGGGGGGTTCCGCCGTGGTCAAGTGGGTCAACCCCACCGGCGTCTCGACGCCGGCGAGGTCCGGGACGGTGGCGACCGTCGGAAACATGCTACAGGGCACGGACGAGGCCGTGCTTGGGCTCGTTGGAGAGCCCTTGCTCCCGCGCGTCGAGCGGTGCGGTTGCTAGGTCGTGGGGAGGCCGGAGCTGACGACGGCGAGCTCGGTTGCGGCCGCCGGAGCTCGGGTAAGACACGGGCGACCACTAGGGAGCGCGAGAGGGCGAGCTGCGGCAGGCAACGGGCTCGTGGAAACGTTCTGAGCACGATGGTGCACTCGGGTGGGAGCTCCAGTGGCTGCAGTGACGGAGGCGACGAGGTCAGCAGCGGCCGGAGTTCGGCCGCGGCGGAGCTATGGCCTAGAGCTCGCAAACGCGAGGGGAAAGAGAGGGGTTCTGCACAGAGGCTCACCGCAGAGCTGTAGGGAGGGTTAGTGGGCTCGGGGGCGCGCCGGAGTGGCCAAATCGACGGAGAAGGGCGCCGGGGCCGAAGCTTGAAGACGATGGCGATGGCGGCTGCTCGGGGCCCTTCTGGTCGCGTGAGACGTCGAGGAGGTCGAGGGAGGCACTGCGGAGCTCGGGAGCGCGTCGGGGAGGAGAGGGGGTGGTGGTGGCCGCGGCGAACAGCGTCGGTGGCGACGGGCTCCATTCGGGTGAGGAGAACAAAGGAGGGGGAGAGTGTTCCGGGGAGAGGATGAGGACGCGGGAGAGTGAGGGAGAAGTGAGAGGGGGTCGGGGGCTGCGTGGCGTCGCGGGAGGGACCAGGGGAGGAGGAGGCAGCCAGGCAGGGAGGAGGTGGCCGGGGCGCGTGGCCGCGCGCGCCGGGCGCGTGCCCGTCCTCCTGGCAGAGGAGGAAGGCGACAGGGGGGTAGCGGTGGCGGGCTGGGCCGCTGGGGGAGCTGGGCCGGCTGGGCTGGACAGGTAAGCGCCAGGTAGGCTTCTGCTCTTTTATTTTTCTGTTCTTTTTACTTTTATTTAATTTATTTTGCCACTGTTTTGAATTTAAAATAATTCAAACAATGCCAAAAACTCCTCTGAATATTTTATATTACTAGATGGACTTTTCCAAAAGCTTATAAAATATTTCAGGGGTATTTGAAATTATATTCTAATTATATGAATATAATTCAAATTCAAATAGCTAATGAATTAAATCCAAAGTCCCAAAAATAAATCCTTAAAAATGTTCAATATTTTGGTTGGGACCAGAACCCTTACCAAAAATTATCAAACATTTAAGAAGAGCATTTTGGAGCAATGAATGAGATTTCTAGGGTTTTTGCCCCTCTTTTATTTAAGTTTTTGAGGCTTCCAAAATTCCTCAGTTCAAGTTTCAGAATTTAAACATGATGCACACACCAGGCAGCACCAGAAGCTAGGGATGTGACAAAGACATCCGGAGGGAACAAACTCCCGAGGAGCGGGGATCCCTATGCAGGTACCCAGCCTCACGAGGCTGCCATGACACAAGCCATGACGACCGAAGCAGGTGGGCGCCAGCGGGCGCAGAGGAGGCAGTTTCCTCTTTGGTGCTAAGGAGGCAAGGGCAGGTGTGGGTTCCCAAGGAATCTAGCAAAGGCTTCCATCCGATGCAACAAGACCATGGCGGGGCGGGGCCTCGGCGGAGCAGGGCCTCGTTGAAGCCAGTGAAGTCCTCCATGTCGGTGCCGGCGAGGCGGGGCCTCGGTGGAGTGGGCAATGTCCTTTGCCTCATTTTTGGCGGGACGGGGCCTCGGCAGAGCAGGGCCTCGCCGAAGCCGGCGAAGTCCTCCGCCTCGGTGCCGGCGGAGCGGGGCCTCGACGGAGCCGACATTGTCCTCCGCCTCGCCGTCGGCCTCGCCAAACAGCGCCTCGCCCTCTTCATCGCCCTCTTTGTAGGCGGCCGCAACCTCCGCCACTCACATGCGGTATCGCCAGCGTGCTAGGCGGCTCTCGCGGGCAGAGTGGTATGACTCGAGCAGTGCCTCCTGCTCCGCCCGCTTCGTGGCGATCTGCTCCTCCGCCTATAGGTGCTCCTGGATGGTGGTTGTAGGCGGCATCAGCCTGCGCCTCCCGGAACTGCTCCTCACGCTTTTGCCTCACCGTGTCCATGTATTGGGCACGGGCCTCACCGATGGTCATGGTGTAATGCACCGGTGAGGATGGCTCGAAGGAGGGGGTTTGCGCCGGATCATCGCCTACTATGTTCTCCATTGGGACGTCGTCGTCCTCCGGCTGCCTGCCGGCCAGCCAGTCGGCAACAATGGCTGCCATCTCCTTCTGGTCTGTCATCCGCCCATCCCAAAGAGCGCTGGAGCACGGGGAAGCCATGGTGGGAGTGGTGTTGACAGGAGAAAGGGAACAGAGGCGGATGACTACGGCTATGGACGGCGCAACAGTTTATATAGCAATGGTGGGCGGCAGAGGGACGAACGGGTGGTGCTGGAGTAGCCGCATCAGCAACCGCGTATCATTAATGTGGGTGACAGATTGATGGACGGACAACACTTGTGTCATTTGAACACGGAGCAATCGACTGCACCTGGAAGTGGCGCGGGCGGCGCTGACCATTTTGGGCGAAAAGCGCGTGCGGGCGAGGGAGGCAGTCTGGGTGGGCCAGGGCGGTGAGACTCATGCTTGGCAGCGGTCCGATCCAGCTTCCGGACATGCTGGCTCGCCAGCGAGCTCGCCGA
This sequence comes from Triticum aestivum, assembly GCF_018294505.1. Taxonomy (NCBI): domain Eukaryota; kingdom Viridiplantae; phylum Streptophyta; class Magnoliopsida; order Poales; family Poaceae; genus Triticum; species Triticum aestivum. The sequence goes on along the minus strand of NC_057806.1, from coordinate 324,454,154 downwards.
GCTGAGCGACAACAATCAGACGATGGACGTGGCTTCCGACCACGAGCCGACGCCACCGCCCAGGCCGGTTCATGTCGTGTTCACCATAGAGCATGTGCGGCCGCACTTCGACGCCCCAATGGCGGAAGAGCTACCAGCGCATGTGGACCTGTGCTGCAACCTCCATCTCCTCAATGAACACCGACTCACGGAAGGGCGAATTGCTGGCGAACAAGCGAACGACAATACCATCGCGGACATGTGCCCCTATGATCCTGACTTCCTGAATGAGCAGTGGGTGCTGTATCAGACCATTTGTAGGGCCCACCAGGCCCTCTCCGTCATCCTTCTAGTTGTTGCGCTTGCCGTGGTGCCGCCGTCTCGCGTTGTTAACATGGTCAACGAACATGAGGAATTAGGAGATGACTTTAATTGGAGAGGATGACAGTGGGGACCCACCAGGGCCATAGCCGCACGTATGCAAGTGCCTCCTTATTATATACAACTATTTTTTTACTTCCTCTTGGTTTCCGGACATCACGGTCCCGCACCATTGTCAACCTATATAGTCAATAAATGAGAGAATTGCACAAGGAGCAACCGACAGCTGCGACCCAACAGCTCGAGCAGTATTTTTGTTTTTGAGGTGTGAGCAGAGTTTTTCTGGAGCGATGTTTTTGTTGTCGTTCAGATGAGCAGGGTATCAACTAGGCGGGCTGTGGCCCGTTTAGCCCAGGCTATTATTTTATGTTGACCAAATATCCAGCCCAGATATTAATTTTTTTAAGCTAAAAATGGCTAGCCCAGCTATACTTTTTTTGAGGAATACCCAGCCAGGTCAACTTGTTATTCTCCATCCCGCTAGGCTGCAAATCTTTCCTAGGAGGGATGCATTAGGCTTAACAATAAATGGGCTTTAGGAAATAAGAAATGGGATGTAATTATAAAAACTGGGTTGTAGCTCTAAAAAATGCACCAAACATGTAATTAGTTAAAAATATTATTTTGGATTTTGAAATTTTGAATTTCATTACTTGTTGTGCCGCAATATTTTGTTGGATTTTTACGTAATACAAATTTATTTTGAAATTATATTTAAGCGGACTAGAAATTTCGGGATAAAAATATTTTGGATCCCATCAAAATGTGGGAAATTTTATTGAATTCTGTTTTGAGCGGTTGCTTGAAATTATTAGTCGTTGTCCTAGCTAGAAAATGGGAAGTAATTTTAAGAAATTGTAAATGGGTTGTAGTAAATTCCATTAGAATTCAAAAATGGGTTTTACATTCTTACAAATCTCAAATGGGCTATATGTTCTCTGCCACACACTTGTGGGCCTACTAAGTTGACGCGTATGCAAGGCTTTGTCAACTTATAGTCAACACACGGTTCTAGCAGCAGTGGCCGTTGGATGTCCATGCAACGGATGTGGTGCTTCTTCTTCAATCTCGGATATTCTTGCTTCAGCCGCCCAAACCATCGTTGGCGGTACCGCCTTCTACCGCCTCCCATGGCCGGCTATGTTGCCGTGCAGGATTCATCGGCCCACCCTAGTCCCATCGTCGTCCTGGCCATTCCTCTACTCACCAACACCTCCTGTTATTCTCTGGCGACGGAGGCCGAACCAGCGAACCCTCGTACTCCCCTCTGCATGGGCATCCACCTGCCTTGTCTTCCCTGGTTCCACGTCATTCCCTTCCTAGGCCTCATCGTCTTCCACCGCCTGGGTGCTGTCCGCACGACATGGTCAACGTGGTCAATGAACGACATCCATCGGAAGAGGATCTCTATGCGGGGAGGCTGACAGATGGACCCACCAGCTACATCTTTGCATGCAAGGAAGTGCATCCATATTACGGGCAAAAAAATGATTCTTCCCATTGACAGTTGGGACCCACCGGCTATATCTTTGCACGCAAGGAAGTGCGTCCTTATCCTCCCTGACAGCTGGGACCCACCCGGTCAAAGCATACATATCGTTTTCTGTCTGGTCGCGAATGTGTACGTACATACTGGTCGATTGGTCTCTCTGCAATGATGAGCCGTGCCCGAGCAAGTAGCGGCACGTGTAGTAGTAGAGCCCCGACGTAGCAGTTCAGGCAGTCTAGTCACTAGTACGCGTCGGTGCTATACAAATGGTTTTTATCCCCTTTCCACGACGGTGTTCGGAACCATCGCCAAGTGAGTGACTGCGATAGGGGGGTCCTTCCCACATGACCCAGAAACCGTCGGGGATATGCCCTCCTGGCACACACGTTCGGCGAAATGAGGTCGTGTGTGACTGGCGAGCACTCAAATATGGTTATACATACAGTAGTGCTAAAAAAATATCAATTATACATGCGAAATCGCTTCCTGTCGTAAGTACATCCCACATAGTCAGTCCCTAAACGTTTCCATTCGTATGTACATTTCATTTAGTCAATCCAGGGAATGCGTTTCCGTTAGTATGTCCATAGCATGCGTTCTTCTATGCCCAAACGTTTGCAATGCGCACAACATCACTAACAGTCCATAATTTCGAAGCGTGTGTAATAAGGTGACTATCGCAAACATTTAATAAGAAAGAACTATGTGCAATGTTGTTGTTAATCGCACATGTTTTTTATTGGTTGATTGTGTGTGCACTGGAGATGGATCGCACACGTAGTGGATCCTAGAAACATGTCTGATCTCCATGTCTATCACAGACGTTTCACTTTCGCAAACCGTGTGCAGTGTAATCCCTAATTTTAAAATCACATGTTCTGAATTTGAAAGTAGGCAATCACTTATTTCATATCCAACCATGTTTATTACAAATATAGGTTCAACCATGAATGCATATTTTGATGCACAGGTACATATACTAAAGAACTACAAAAGCACCAAGTAAAGAATGACGAACCACAGTTGTACGAAAGACTATAAAGAGAGAGGTGAAAGACATTCTGGTTGCTGGAGAAGGTGAAGTGGAATGCCCATATTGTGCCCTCCTCCATGCGTAATGCGCGCACGACTCTAGGCCAACCCCTTGTGATGGCTGCCCGTCCATCCTTCACTATCTTCATTACAACTTCTTGATGCTCATTGTAGTCTAGATGAAATACTTTAACCTTCATTGCATGTCCACCAATCATGTACTTTGTGAGGTAATCTTGAGTGAACTGCTTCGGGAACCACTACAAATGAAAAAGATTCAGACATTGTTGTCTAACAACTCATTATGGGAAGTAAAAAGAGAAGGCTGCAGAGTTTGTAGTTACCATCCTACAGCTCACTGTTGTGTTGGATAGAGCATAAACAAATAATTTTCTTGCCACCATTCATATCTTTTTGCTAATAATCCTTATCAGTTTCCTCACTTGATTCTTGTTCATGAATATCTCATTGCCCCATACGCAAAAAGGGTCGATGCATGGATCCTTGCCAAGGGCATATGTACCTACAAGAAACAAGTCAATATTAGAAGGTAACAAGTGTCCACGCCTGGATCTATATGCACTACATTATGGAACGATGGGGGGGGGGAGTACAAGCCGAGGGATGAAGCTAACCTCGGCGGAAAATGGTGGCCACTCTCGTTGTTGTCCTACATAAGTAATGGAAAAGCATGATAAGTACAGCAACCTTAACATCAAAAAAATATAGCAATGGTAAACAACATCATCTCCAAATGATAGCTTGACTGTGTTGGTTTCAGCATGCTGTTAAAGCAGATATAAAATGGAAGGCAATGTTACCGATAGCAGGCTTAAGAGCCATCAAATATTGCAATTCAAACTGGTATTATTGAAAATGAATAGAATGTAGGTAATGCTTAAAAATCACACTGGATAAATGTGTAAAACTGAAATAAAGGGCATGTGTTAACTACATAACTGGAACCAAATATAGTTGTTCAAATTGGTATTGATGCAGTCGAGCGGCACAGTTCCGACTTGCACATAATGAACAACACATTGTCAATGACTAAAATAAACAAGGAATAAATGATCAGTATAACAACCAAATATAGCAATTCAAAACTGGATAGAGTCTCACTTCAACCAACCTAACAAGCAAATATAGATAAACATGTCATATGCTTAAAGATAGACAAATGCTCACTGCAACCATCCTAACAAGCAAATACAGATGAACAAGGCATATGCTTGAAAACTGGACAAATGCTCACTTCAACCAACCTAACAAGCAAATACAGGTAAACAAGGCATCTGCTTGAAAACTGGACAAATGCTAAAAAAGCAACCTAACAACCAAATACAGATAAACAAGACATCTGCTTGATAACTAGAAAATGCTCACTTCAACCAAACTAAAAACCAAATACATATAAACAAGGCATCTGCTCGATAACTAGAAAAATGTTCACTGCAACCAACCTAATAGCCAAATACAGATAAACAAGGCATCTGCTTACTATAAACAATGAAATATAGCCATTTGTGAAACTAAAGTGGACAATTCATACTTAAACATCACATAGCCCTATTTAACAATTCATTTTTGCATAACAGAAATAATTAAACACTGCACAGCTAAAGCACCGCACGACAAATGCTACTACAAAAAAGGGTACAGGTTGTCAAGCTAGAAAAGGTAAGATTTGATGATAGGATGTTTCCTCACATTTCATGGACGAGATCCTTCCAGTTGGAAGAGCATAGACCCATGGTGCGCTCTCTGATGTCATAGATGGACTGTTTCACCTTGGAAGAACCTTTGTGGGTGCCCTCCTCCTGGTCGTGGTCATGAGATCTGACTCGGCAATTGAGGATCCCAAGCCGCCATTGTAGAACGTGTGCTTCAGAAATGAAAAAATGGGCTCGATGGTTTATAAGGATCACAAATCCTTTACCACTTGGCGCAGGAGATCAGCGGCAGGGCCATCGAAGAGATTGACGGAGGTTGAACCAAAGGGGTTGGGGATGGACCACTTAACCTATGACATGGCCCGCATTAAGCTGTCGCTCTCGACGAGCTTGATGTCGTAGCCAGCTTTCCCGAGATACAGTAATATGCTAGCTCACTGACATGAAGCCTTCGGCATGGCAACGTAGTCAATGTCTTCGGCGGCTTCCGCGGTGATGTGTTGCTCCGGGATCAATAGGTCGGGGCGAACGGCGGCCACCTCGCCAACATCTGCCGGAGAGGCCATGATAAACCTCTTCTTGGCTGAATGCTCGTCGGGCTCCCCGGGATACGTGGTCGAGCTTAGGCTGCGACATTCTAGAGTAGGGGATGTAGATATGGTGAAGAGGGACACCACATGCCTCATCTAAAAACTCAGGCGGAGTGGGGCGATGGTATGGGAATCACTGGGTAACCTGAACTTTATTATCTAAGCTAGGAAGAATGGGCAGACCGGCAGGGGTTGGCGGCGGCGCCCATAAGCTAGGGTTCAAGGGGGGAGGGGGCCGGGTGGGGGGATTGTGGAGGAGATGGTGTTTGAGGATACGTCGTGGCTACTGAAAATTTTAGTAATGGTGGGTGGACATGGTGGTGGATGAGGAATTGATGCGGGGCGGGAGTGCCCAAGATCGCGCATGGTCCAATAAGAATATGCGTGTATGATAATAAGGAAAAGTGGCGGAACCACCAATTTTTGCAACACTCAAGGCGGGTAGTTTGTTTTTATATTTCTAGCTAGCTGGTCTATCGCACACGGTTCATCCAAATTTCTATATAAACTTACCCGCCTTTAGCTTACGCAGGTGGTGATTTTACAGCACACTTGCATCGCACACAGTTAAGGCAGTACCTCCACCCTTTGCTCGCGCTTTGATACGTCCATTTTGCATCATGCTTTTATATCGATATTTATTGCATTATGGGCTGTTATTACACATTATGTCACAATACTTATGCCTATTCTCTCTTATTTTACAAGGTTTATATGAAGAGGGAGAATGCCGGCAGCTGGGATTCTGGGCTGGAAAAAAAGCAAATATTAGAGACCTATTCTGCACAGCTCCAAAAGTCCTGAAACTTCAGGGAAGTTATTTCTAGAATATATAAAAAATATTGGGCGAAAGAATTTCCAGAGGGGGCCCAGACCCTGGCCACAAGGGTGGGGGCGCGCCCTACCCCCTGGGCGCGCCTCCCTACCTCATGGGCTCCCTGGTGGCCCTCCGATGCCCAACTTCTGATATATGAGGTATTTTGTCCGAGAAAAAAATAATAAGCAAGCTTTGGGGAAGAAACTCCGCCGCCACAAGGCGGAACCTTGGCGGAACCAATCTAGGGCTCCGGCAGAGCTGTTCTACTGGGGAAACTTCCCTCCGGTAGGGGGAAATCATCACCATCGTCATCACCAACGACCCTCTCATTGTGAGGGGGTCAATCTCCATCAACATCTTCACCAGCACCATCTCATCTCAAACCCTAGTTCATCTCTTGTATCCAATCTTTGTATCCAAACCTCAGATTGGTACCTGTGGGTTGCTAGTAGTGTTGATTACTCCTTGTAGTTGATTCCAGTTGGTTTATTTGGTGGAAGATCATATGTTCAGATCCATTATGCATATTAATACCCCTCTGATCATGAACATGAATATGCTTTGTGAGTAGTTACGTTTGTTCCTGAGGACATGTGAGAAGTCTTGTTATAAGTAGTCATGTGAATTTGGTATTCATTCGATATTTTGATGAGATGTATGTTGTCATCCCTCTAGTGGTGTCATGTGAACATCGACTACATGACACTTCACCATTGTTTGGGCCTAGAGGGAGGCATTGTGAAGTAATAAGTAGATGATGGGTTGCTAGAGTGACATAAGCTTAAACCCTAGTTTATGTGTTGCTTCGTACGAGGCTGATTTGGATCCATATGTTTCATGCTATGGTTAGGTTTACCTTAATACTTCTGTTGTAGTTGTGGATGCTTGCAATAGGGGTTAATCATAAGTGGGATGCTTGTCCAAGTAAGGGTTGTACCCAAGCACCGGTCCACCCACATATCAAATTATCAAAGTACCGAACGCAAATCATATGAACATGATGAAAACTAGCTTGACGATAATTCCCATGTGTCCTCGGGAGTGCTTTCCTTCATGTAAGAGTTTGTCCAGGCTTGTCCTTTGCTACAAAAAGGATTGGGCCATCTTGCTGCACCTTATTTACTTTTGTTGCTTGCTACTCGTTACAAATTACCTTATCAAAAAACTATCTATTACCGACAATTTCAGTGCTTGCAGAGAATACCTTACTGAAAATTGCTTATCATTTCCTTCTGCTCCTCGTTGGGTTCGACATTCTTACTTATCGAAAAGCTACGGTAGATCCCCTACACTTGTGGGTCATCAAGACTCTTTTCTGGTGCCATTGCCGGGGAGTGAAGCGCCTTTGGTAGGTGGAATTTGGTAAGGAAAAATTTATATAGTGTGCTGAAATTTACTGTCACTTGTTACTATGGAACATAATCCTTTGAGGGGCTTGTTCGGGGTATCTTCGCCCCGACCAGTAGAGCAAAGAGTTGCTCCTCGACCTACTGAACCTACTGAAAATGTTTACTTTGAAATTCCTTCGGGTATGATAGAGAAACTGCTAGCTAATCCTTTTGCAAGAGATGGAACGTTGCATCCCGATTTACACTTAATCTATGTGGATTAAGTTTGTGGATTATTGAAGCTTGCAGGTATGCCTGAGGATGTTATCAAGAAGAAGGTATTCCCTTTATTTTTGAAGGGAGATGCATTGACATAGTATAGGCTATGTGATGATATGGGATCATGGGACTATAAGCGATTGAAATTGGAATTTCATTAGAAGTTTTATCCTATGCATCTGGTTCATCGTGATCGTAATTATATATATAATTTTTGGCCTCGCGAAGGAGAAAGCATTGCTCAAGCTTGGGGGAGGCTTAAGTCAATGTTATATTCATGCCCCAGTCATGATCTCTCAAGAGAAATGATTATTCAAAATTTTTATGCTCGGCTTTCTCTCAGTAATCGCTCCATGCTCGATACTTCTTGTACTGGATCTTTTATGATGAAGAATACTGAATTCAAATGGGATCTATTGGAAATAATTAAACACAACTCTGAAGATTGGGACCTCGATGAAGGTAAGGAGTCAGGTATAACACCTAAGTTTGATTGTGTTAAATCTTTTATGGATACCGATGCTTTCCATGAATTTAGCACTAACTATGGACTTGACTTTGAGATAGTAGCTTATTTTTGTGAATCCTTTTCTACTCATGTTGATCTCCCTAAGGAAAAGTGGTTTAAATATAATCCTCCCATTGAAGTAAAAGTAGTAGCACCTATTAAAGTTGAAGAAAAGACTATCACTTATGATGATCATGTTGTTCCTGCTGCTTATATTGAGAAACCACCTTTCCCTATTAGAATAAAGAATCGTGCTAAAGTTTCAATTGTGGTTAACAAAAGTAACATTAAGACACCTAAACCCCCTGAGCAAATTAAAGTTGAACCTAAAATTGCTATGGTTAAAGATCTCTTGGCCGATAATATTGATGGGCATGTTATTTACTTCTGTAATGAAGCTGCTAGAATTGCTAGACCTGATACTAAAAATAAACATAGACCTGTTGTAGGCATGCCTGTTATTTCCGTTAAAATATGAGATCATTTCTATCATGGCTTATGTGATATGGGTGCTAGTGCAAGTGCAATACCTCATTCCTTATACAAAGAAATTATGCATGATATTGCACCTGCTGAGATAGAAGATACTATTTCACCGATTGGGATTGTTAGAGATGTTGAAGTCTTGTGTGGGAAAGTTAAATATCCTGCTGATTTTCTTGTTCTTGGTTCCCCACAAAATGACTTTTGTCCCATTATATTTGGTAGACCCTTCTTGAATACTATTAATGCTAAGATAGGCTGCAATAAGGATATTGTTTCTGTTGGTTTGGGGGATATGTCTCATGAGTTTAATTTTTCTAAGTTTCATAGACAACCCCATGATAAAGAATTTCCTAGTAAAGAAGAAATTATTGGTCTTGCTTCTATTGCCGTGCCTCCTAATGATCCTTTAGAACAATATTTTCTAGAGCATGAAAATGATATGTATATGAATGAAAGAAGGGAAAAAGATGAAGTATTCTTTAAACAGTGACCTATTCTGAAACATAACTTGCCTGTTGAAATTCTAGGGGATCCTCCTCCACCCAAGGGTGATCCCGTGCTTGAGCTTAAACCATTGCCTAATACTCTTAAATATGCTTATCTTGATGAAAAGAAGATATATCCTGTTATTATTAGTGCTAACCTTTCAGAGCATGAAGAAGAGAGATTATTGAAAACTCTGAAGAAGCACCATGCTGCTATTGGATATACTCTTGATGATCTTAAGGGAATTAGTCCCACTCTATGTCAACACAAGATAAATTTGGAGAAATACGCCAAACCAGTTATTGATCACCAACGAAGGCTAAATCCTAAGATGAAAAAGTGGTAAGAAAGGAAATATTAAAGCTCCTTGAGGCAGGTATAATTTATCCCGTTGCTGATAGTTAGTGGGTAAGTCCTGTCCATTGTGTTCCTAAGAAGGGAGGTATTACTATCGTTCCTAATGATAAAGATGGATTGATTCCACAAAGAATTATTATAGGTTATAGGATGGTAATTGGTTTCCACAAATTAAATAAAGCTAATAAAAAAGATCATTACCCCTTGCCTTTTATTGATCAAATGCTAGAAAGATTATCCAAACATACACATTTTTGCTTTCTAGATGGTTACTCTGGTTTCTCTCAAATACCTGTGTCAGCCGATGATCAAGAAAAGACTACTTTTACTTGCCCTTTCGGTACCTTTGCTTATAGACGTATGCCTTTTGGTTTATGTAATGCACCTGCTACCTTTCAAAGATGCATGATGGCTATATTCTTTGACTTTCGTGAAAAGATCTGTGAAATTTTCATGGATGATTTCTCTGTTTATGGATCCTCTTTTGATGATTGCTTGAGCAACCTTGATTGAGTTATGCAGAGATGTGAAGAAAATAACCTTGTCTTGAATTGGGAGAAGTGCCACTTTATGGTTAATGAAGGTATTGTCTTGGGGCATAAAATTTCTGAAAGATGTATTGAAGTTGACAAAGCTAAGGTTGATGCTATTGAAAATATGCCGTGTCCCAAGGACATCAAAGGTATAAGAACTTTCCTTGGTCATGCTGGTTTTTATAGGAGGTTCATTAAGGACTTCTCAAAAATTTCTCGGCCTCTGACTAACCTATTACAAAAAGATATTCCTTTTGTCTTTGATGATGATTGTGTAGAAGCATTTAAAATACTTAAGAAAGCCTTGATTTCTGCACCTATCGTTCAGCCACCTGATTGGAATTTACCTTTTGAAATTATGTGTGATGCTAGTGATTATGCTGTAGGGGCTGTTCTAGGACAAAGAGTTGATAAAAAATTAAATGTGATTCAATATGCTAGTAAAACTCTGGACAATGCCCAGAGAAATTATGCTACTACTGAATAAAATTCTTAGCAGTTGTGTTTGCTTATGATAAGTTCAGACCTTATATTGTCGATTCTAAAGTAACTATTCACACTGATCATGATGCTATTAAATATCTTATGGAAAAGAAAGATGCCAAACCTAGACTTATTAGATGGGTTCTCCTGCTACAAGAATTTGATTTGCATATTATTGATAGAAAGGGAGCTGAGAACCCCATTGCAGACAACTTGTCTAGGTTAGAGAATGTTCTTGATGACCCACTACCTATTGATGATATCTTTCCTGATGAACAAGGCGCCAAGGGAACCTTCCAGCCCTCCAACCCGCCCAACTCCTGCAGGCCCAGAAGAACCTGGAAACCGAAGGTAACCCCATGCCCCGCTTTACGATCTTTGATGAATATTCTGATGAGTGCTTGGGGGGTATCTTAGAACATAGTGGGGTGGTGATGTATGACGAGGGGAAGCGCGCGAAGTGCTCTCTCTTATTCGTGCTAAGGAAATCGCGCAGACCGCGCTAGCTCAGGCAGCGCTGGCCCGCGCTGCGCCAGCAGCAGAAGAAGCAGGGGCTTCTCTGGTGACTGTTACGCGGCCCGATCAGGAGGACATAGCAGCAGGGGTTGCGCCGTCCACCTCCAACCGTCGCCCTGCCAAGACACGGCGCGTGGCCAACGTGGTGACCGCTCGCGGTATCCGCCTCCGCAATCGCATTATCTAATGCGATACATATTCTGGAACATCCGAGGCTTCGGCCACGCTGGGAGGCGGACCCAGTTAAAAGAGTTCATTCGAAACGAGGCGATCGACGTAGTTAGCCTGTAGGAAACTATCAAGGCCGATTTCAATCATTGGGACCTGCTAGCTGTCGATCCGCTGGAGCGTTTTGTTTGGCATTGGGTGCCGGCGGTCGGGCACTCGGGAGGCATGCTGCTAGGCATCAACCTAGTTTGCTTCGAGGTGGTGGCGTGGGATGCCGGTCGTTTCTTCTTGTCGGCCCACGCACGCCACCGCACAACTCTCCAAGAGTGGGAGGTGATTGTGGTTTACGGCCCGGCCGACCACTCGCTCTCGCTGGAGTTCTTGGGAGAACTCCAGGCGAAGGTTGCGTCTGTGGGCACGCGAAATTTACCTCTGCTAGTGGGAGGGGATTTCAACTTAATTCGCTCGGGAGCGGATAAAAACAATGGTATTATTAATTGGACAAGGGTGTCCATGTTTAATAATGCAATCGCAGCCATGGCCCTTAGGGAAGTGGCCCGCGTGGGGGCACGCTACACCTGGACCAACAAACAACTAACGCTGGTGCGATCGGTCTTGGACAGGGTTTTCATGTCCTCGGAGTGGGAGGTGTTGTTTCCCTTGTGCTCTTTGCATGCCGAAACGAGGATAGGGTCAGACCACGTCCCCCTCATCCTCTCCTCGGGGGAGGAAAGGCTAAAACGCAGCCCTCATTTTTTCTTTGAAACCGTGTGGTTAGAGTCTCCGGACTTTGAGCAAATCTTCCTTTCGAAATGGGAGAATTGCGTCGCCCGGGTCGGGCGCGCGCGGGGGCCGATGGAGTTCTGGATTGCTGCAGGAGCGGGATTGCGTGCGGCCCTCAAAGGGTCGGGGGCTAACCAGGGGCGCGAAGATAAGCTGCTTCGATCGCATTTGACCGCGGAGCTCGCTCAGATGGATGCTGTGGGGGATGTGCAGACCTTCTCGGAGCAAGACTGGGCTCAGCGCTATGCGCTTGAGGCTCAGGTCGAGTCCCTCCTTAGAGCTGAGGAGGAGTACTGGCGTAGACGCGGTGGTATCAAGTGGACGCTCAAGGGTGACGCGAACACTCAGTATTTTCACGCCTATGCTAATGGCCGTCGCCGCAAATGCACCATTTTGCGCTTGCAATCTGAGCAGGGGCTCCTTTTGCGGCAACAAGATATCGTCCGTCACATTTACGAGTTCTACATCCAACTGATGGGTTCCAGGGAGGAATCCCATGCTCGGCTTAGGGCGGATGTGTGGGACCCTGCGTTGCGGGTCACGGACGATGAAAATGAGGGCCTGGGATTGGCCTTCACCTCGGAGGAGATTGACAAGGCGACCCTTGGCATGAAATCCGACACCGCACCCGGGCCGGATGGGTGGCCGGTGGCGATGTTCAAAAGGTTTTGGCAAGTGCTCAAAGGGCCTATTATTGACGTTTGCAATGGTTTTATGCGGGGTACGGTAGATATCTCTCGCCTAAACTTTGGGGTTCTCTCTCTGATCCCCAAAGTTTCGGGCGCGGATCATATTAGGCTCTTTCGTCCCATAGCATTGATTAATGTTCCGTTTAAAATTTGTGCTAAGGCTTGTTCGGCTCGCTTGTCTCCGATAGCTCACCGTATTATTAGTAGGAACCAATCAGCTTTTATTCGGGGGCGCAACATCTTAGAGGGGCCGTTGGCCCTCCAGGAGATTGTGCACTCCCTAAAACGCGCTCGCCAGCCCGCGATTCTCCTGAAGCTAGACTTTGAGAAGGCGTACGACCGCGTGAACTGGGAGTTTCTCCGTCAGGTCCTCCTGGACCGGGGATTCTCGTCGGTTTGGGTTCATCTCATGATGCAGTTGGTCTCGAGGGGCCAAACGGTGATTGCGGTGAACGGAGAAGTAGGGAACTTCTTTCGCAACAAGCGTGGGCTGCGTCAGGGGGACCCAGCCTCGCGATTGCTGTTTAACTTTGTAGCGGACGCCTTGGGCGCCATGCTCGACAGAGCTCGTTTGGCTGGCCACATCAGGGGAGTGGTGGACAACCTGATCCTGGGGGCAGTGTCACACCTGCAATACGCGGATGACACACTCCTCCTCTTCGAGCCCGACACACACAGTATCGCATCGGTCAAGGCCATTCTGTTGTGTTTTGAACTCATGTCGGGGCTTAAAATCAACTTCCACAAGTGTGAAGTGGTGTCCATGGGGATGGACGCGGCCGAAAGCCAGCGGGTAGCCAACTTGCTTAACTGCAAACTTGGCCAGTTTCCGTTCACTTACCTCGGTCTCCCGATCGCGGCGAAGAAATGTTTGATCATTGATTGGCAACCTCTCACCTCCAAGGTAGCGGGCAGGGTGTGTCCGTGGAGAGGTAGATTTATGTCTTCAGGGGCTAGACTAATCTTAACCAACTCCAGCCTCTCATCCTTACCTATGTTCGCCATGGGTTTGTTCTTACTGGCGGATGGGGTACACACTAAGTTGGATACCCCGCGGTCCCGTTTCTTTTGGGAAGGAGCGGGACCCAAACGGAAATACCATATGGTCAAATGGCAGGCCGTTTGTAGACCTAAAGCCTAGGGGGGCCTTGGGAGCATCAACTCCAAGCTGATGAATATTGCACTCATGTGCAAATGGATCTGGAAGATGTCTCAGGGTGAGACTGGCCTCTGGATCGATCTGCTCCGTGCGAAATACTTCCCGAACGGAAATTTCTTCGAGGCGGCCTCCCGTGGGTCCCCCTTCTGGAAATCCATTCAAGCCCTAAAACCCTTCTTCGCCAGGGGCGCGAAATTTGGGGTTAACAACGGGCGCTCCACGCGGTTTTGGCTAGACCTTTGGATTGGACACCAACCCCTATGGTCGGAGTTTCGCCAACTCTACTCCATTGCAGTCGAGCCCAACCAACTGGTTGCTTCGGCTCTTAGCTCCTCCCCACCCTATATCAACTTCAGAAGGGAATTATCGGGGACGGAAATGGCGGAGTGGGACCGCCTCCGGGATCTGATCGCCGATGTTCGCCTGTTGGACTCCGCGGACACGGTCTCTTGGAGACTTTCGGGCTCTGGCAAATTCACTGTCAATTCCCTATACAGAGAGCTTACCCGCGGCCAGGTCCCTTCGGCTGCCAAGGGCTTTGGAAGGCCAAAATCCCTCTCAAGATCAAGGTCTTCCTCTGGCAACTACGCCAAGATTGCCTTCCTACCTCTATCAACCTTGCCAAGCGCAACGGCCCCGCCTCCGGCCCTTGTGCTCTGTGTGGGGTTCCGGAAGATGCTGACCATGCTTTCTTCCGGTGCTCTTTGGCGCGCTTTGCCTGGAGCGCGGTCCGTGAGGCCGCGGGGGTGGATTGGGATCCCCGCTCCCAAGCCGCGCTAGTGTCTTCTTTGTCATTGGTTCATGGCCCGGCTCGTCGGGTCATGTGGACGTGTGCGGCGGCCATGTTATGGGCTATCTGGCATATTCGTAACAAGTTTACTATTGAGGGCGTATTTCCCTCGCATCCCGCTGATGTTATTTTCAAATGCATCGTTTTCTTGCAGCAATGGGCACCGCTGGGCAGACAACAGGACTCTGATCTTCATTGCCAAGCTCTTTGCCGTCTTCGCTTAGTTTACGCCGAGTCCCGCGCGCCGTCATCCGCGCCGTCTGCTGTCGCATAGGGATGGGCAGCCCCTTTTGGTTGTAGTTTCAGCCGAGCCTGCGTGCTTGTTTCGCTAGGCCGGCCGTGCCTTGTAACGTACTTTATTCCTCCTCCGGCTGCAGTTTCCTAGACCTGCTCGTCTTTTGTTTGGTACCGTGTGTTGGTCATGTGGTTGTCATACGCTGCCTATGTTGTGGGCTTTATTAATTTAAAGCTGGACGTCCCTGACGTCTATGTTCTAAAAAAATGTCATAAATGCTTCTCTTACTGCTCCATGGTATGATGATTATGCTAATTACATTATTGCTAAATTTATACCACCTAGTTTCACATACCAACAGAAGAAAAAGTTCTTCTATGATTTAAGACATTACTTTTGGGATGACCCACATCTTTATAAAGGAGTAGATGGTGTTATTAGATGTTGTGTACCTGAGCATGAATAGGAACAGATCTTACGCAAGTGTCACTCCGAGGCTTATGGAGGACACCAGGCTGGAGATAGAACTGTACACAAGGTATTGCATTCCGGTTTTTATTGGCCTACTCTCTTCAAGGATGCCCGTAAGTTTGTCTTATCTTGTGATGAATGTCAAAGAATTGGTAATATTAGTAGACGTCAAGAAATGCCTATGAATTATTCACTTGTTATTGAACCATTTGATGTTTGGGGCTTTGATTATATGGGACCTTTTCCTTCCTCTAACGGTTATACACATATTTTAGTTGATGTTGATTACGTTACTAAGTGGGTAGAAGCTATTCCAACTAGTAGTGCTGATCATAACACCTCTATTAAGATGCTTAAAGAAGTTATTTGTCCGAGGTTTGGAGTCCCTAGATATTTAATGACTGATGGTGGTTCACATTTTATTCATGGTGCCTTTCGTAAAATGCTTGCTAAGTATGATGTTAATCATAGAATTGCATCTCCATATCATCCACAGTCTAGTGGTCAAGTAGAACTTAGCAATAGAGAGCTTAAATTAATTTTGCAAAAGACTGTCAATAGATCTAGAAAGAATTGATCCAAGAAACTTGATGATGCATTATGGGCTTATAGAACTGCATATAAAAGTCCTATGGGTATGTCTCCGTATAAAATGGTTTATGGAAAAGCATGTCACTTACCTCTCGAATTAGAACATAAGGCATATTGGGCAATTAAAGAGCTCAACTATGACTTCAAACTTGCCAGTGAGAAGAGGTTATTTGACATTAGCTCACTTGATTAATGGAGAACCCAGGCTTATGAAAATGCCAAGCTGTTTAAAGAAAAAGTTAAAAGATGGCATGATAAAAGGATACAAAACATGAGTTTAATGTAGGTGATTATGTATTGCTATACAACTCCCGTTTAAGATTTTTTGCAGGCAAACTTCTCTCTAAATGGGAAGGTCCTTACGTTATCGAGGAGGTCTATCATTCCGGTTCCATAAAAATCAACAACTTCGAAGGCACAAATCCGAAGGTGGTGAACGGTCAAAGAATCAAACATTATATCTCAGGTAATCCCATAAATGTTGAAACTAATGTTATTGAAACCGTAACCCCAGAGGAATACATAAGGGACACTTTCCAGAATGTTTCAAACTCCGAAAAGGAATAGGTACGTGGTACGGTAAGTAAACCGACTCCAAAACAGTTCTAATGGCAATATTTCTCCGTTTTTGAATATATAAAAAATAGGAAAATAAGAAGTAGACCGGAAAGGACACGGGGCTTCCACGAGGGTGGAGGGCGCGCCCTACCCCCTGGGCACGCCCCTGCCTCCTGGGCACCTTGTGTGCTCTCCGGACTCCTTTTTCTTGCACGATACTTCTTTTCGTCGGTAAAAATTCGCTATATAATCTCCTGAAGGTTTTGACCACCGTATCACGCAAATATCTCTTGTCTTTGTTTCGAGCTATTTTTCTGACAGATCTAGGTCGCCATGTCGTCTTCAAGTGCCCCCAAGGACAAGTTCTTCGAGAAGGTCATCAACCCCTACCTCGCGGAGGTGCTGCAACACCCACAAACCATTGAGATGCGTGAGGGGTTGTTGCACATCCATGATGTGGAGGGACCAAGGAGGACCGGAAGCATGGAGACAAGGCTCGAGGCAATGGAGCAACAAGTTTTCAAGTGTCAGGAGATGGTGGAGCGTGGACTCGACTCAAATCACATAATGATCACAGAGTTCACCAACAACCACAAACTGGACGCCAAGGACATTGGGGAGGCCATCTTCAAGCTTCTTGAGAAAATCGAGCACCTCCAAGCCCAGATCTATGACCTGCAAAATCAAAACTCGATCATCCTTCTATGATGACGAGCCTATGCCTTGGAAGAGGGACGACAAGCCTACATCATCAACAACCCCATCTCCTTCACCGGCAAAAGAGATATAATCACATCGGGTATGGGCACTCCCCTTGGCAACTGCCAAGCTTGGGGGAGTGCCCCTGTATCATATCACCATCACTTTTATCTTTACTGTTTTTCCTAGTTCGATCCGTTTAATAATATCTTGATCTAGTAGAATAAAGTTTTAGCATGATCTAGTTGTGAGTTTTGCTTTATGATCTTCTTATGAAATCGAGTCTGTGAGCTATATATAATAAAGATTAGTGTTGAGTCAAGGGCTTGATTATTTTGCTATGATCTTGAGGGAATAAAATAAAAGAGAAGAAATAAAAAGAAATAAAGAGATCATATGGATCTTATGGAGAGTAATGAGATCACATATAAAGAGTATGATGAATAAAAGTTGTTGAGAGTTGACAAACATAGTTTTGGTCATTGTTGCAATTAATAGGAAGTAATAAAGAAGAGAGGTTCACATATAAATATACTATCTTGGACATCTTTTATGATTGTGAGCACTCATTAAAATATGACATGCTAAATAGTTGACGTTGGACAAGGAAGACAACGTAATGGGTTATGTTTTCTTACATCTGAGATAAATTATATTGTCATGGATCATCCAACATGTGGAGCTTGCCTTTCCCTCTCATGCTAGCCAATTTATTTGCACCAAGTAGAGATACTACTTGTGCTTCCAAATATCCCTAAACCCAGTTTTGCCATGAGAGTCCACCATATCTACCTATGGATTGAGTAAGATCCTTCAAGTAAATTGTCATCGGTGGAAGCAAGAATAATTGCTCTCTAAATATGTATGACTTATTAGTGCAGAGAAAATAAGCTTTATATGATCTTGTGATATGGAAGAAATAAAAGCGACGGACTACATAATAAAGGTCCATATCACAAGTGGAAATATAAAGTGATGTTCTTTTGCATTAAGATTTCGTGCATCCAACTATAAAAGCGCTTGACAACCTCTGCTTCCCTCTGCGAAGGGTCTATCTTTTATTCTTGTCTTATACTTCAGGCAAAGACTCATGGTGATATTCACCTTTCCTTTTTACATTTTATCCTTTGGCAAGCACAATGTGTTGGAAAGATCCTGATATATATAGCTAATTGGATATGAGTTTTCATGATCTATTATTGTTGACATTACCCTTGAGGTAAGACGTTGGGAGGCAAAACTATAAGCCCCTATCTTTGCCCGTGTCCGAATAAAACTTCATACCCGTAAATATTGCGTGAGTGTTAGCAATTGTGAAAGACTAAATGATAGTTGAGTATGCGGGCTTGCTGAAAAGCTCTTATATTGACTCTTTCCTATGTTATGATAAATTGCAATTGCCTCAATGACTGAGATTAGAGTTTGTTGGTTCTCAATGAAGTTTATGATTCATACTTGAAATTGTGATTAAATTGTTACTTTAGCATAAGAGATCATATGATATATATATATATATATGTTGCTGCTCTAAAAATGATCATGATGCCCTCATGTCCGTATTTTATTTTATCGACACCTCTATCTCCAAACATGTGGACATATTTTTCGATTTCGGCTTTCGCTTGAGGACAAGCGAGGTCTAAGCTTAGGGGAGTTGATACGTCCATTTTGCATCATGCTTTTATATCGATATTTATTGCATTATGGGATGTTATTACACATTATGTCACAATACTTATGCCCATTCTCTCTTATTTTACAAGGTTTATATGAAGAGGGAGAATGCCGGCAGGAGGGATTCTGGGCTGGAAAAGGAGCTAATATTAGAGACCTATTCTGCACAGCTCCCAAAGTCCTGAAACTTCACGGAAGTTATTTCCAGAATATATAAAAAATATTGGGCGAAAGAAGTTCTAGAGGGGGCCCACACCCTGGCCATGAGGGTGGGGGCACACCCAACCCCCCTCGCGTGCCCCCTGCCTCGTGGGCTCCCTGGTGGCCCTCCGATGCCCATCTTCTGATATATGAGGTCTTTTATCTGAGAAAAAAATAATAAGCAAGCTTTGGGGAAGAAACTCCACCGCCACAAGGCGGAACCAATCTAGGGCTCCAGTAGAGCTGTTCTGCCGGGGAAACTTCCCTCCAGGAGGGGGAAATCATCACCAACAATCCTCTCATCGGGAGGGGGTCAATCTCCATCAACATCTTCACCAGCACCATCTCATCTCAAACCCTAGTTCATCTCTTGTATCCAATCTTTGTATCCAAATCTCAGATTGGTACCTGTGGGTTGCTAGTAGTGTTGATTACTCCTTATAGTTGATGCTAGTTGGTTTATTTGGTGGAAGATCATATGTTCAGATCCATTATGCATATTAATACCCCTCTGATTATGAACATGACTATGCTTTGTGAGTAGTTATGTTTTTTCCCGTGGACATGGGAGAAGTCTTGCTATATGTAGTCATGTGAATTTGGTATTCGTTCGATATTTTGACGAGATGTATGTTGTCATCCCTCTAGTGGTGTCATGTGAATGTCGACTGCATGGCACTTCACCATTGTTTGGGCCTAGAGGGAGGCATTGGGAAGTAATAAGTAGATGATGGGTTGCTAGAGTGACAGAAGCTTAAACCCTAGTTTATGCGTTGCTTCGTAAGGGGCTGATTTGGATCCATATGTTTCATGCTATGGTTAGGTTTACCTTAATACTTCTGTTGTAGTTGCGGAAGCTTGCAATAGGGGTTAATCATAGGTGGGATGCTTGTCCATGTAAGGGAAGTACCCAAGCACCAGTCCACCCACATATCAAATTATCAAAGTACCGAACGCGAATCATATGAACGTGATGAAAACTAGCTTGGCGATAATTCCCATGTGTCCTCGAGAGCGCTTTCCTTCATATAAGAGTTTGTCCAGGCTTGTCCTTTGCTACAAAAAGGATTGGGTCATCTTGCTGCACCTTATTTACTTTTGTTGCTTGCTACTCATTACAAAATACCTTATCACCAAAGTATCTGTTACCGACAATTTCAGTGCTTGCAGAGAATACCTTACTGAAAACTTCTTATCATTTCCTTCTGCTCCTCGTTGGGTTCGACACTCTTACTTATCGAAAAGCTATGATAGACCCCCTACACTTGTGGGTCATCACGCTTGCATAGTTGTGGTGATTTTATAGCACACTTGCATCGCACACGGTTGAGGCAGTACCTCCACCTTTGCCCACTCTTGCGTAGTCGTCGTGATTCACAGCACACTTGCATCACACACGGTTAAGACATTATACCCGTATCTGTTGAGCGTCATCAGAGTCTTTGCAGCAAAAAAACGTTAGAGAGGGTCAGATGACAACCACACCAGCATGTGGCCCAAATATATATCAGTGAAAAGGGTGGTCTGTGATGTTCAAAATTCCAGTGCACAACTTTGACCGCGCGGGCCCATGGTTGGGCGCGTCGTCGAAGATCGATGAGAGGGGCCAGAAGTCAAGAACCACGTGGAAGTGGCCAAATATATGTAGGAATATTGGGCGTTATGTTTAAAACTTTAAATAAGAAATGCACAACTTTGGTGGCACCTGCCTCGCAAACCCAAAAGCACCCTTGGATATATCTATAATGACATAATGTCGTAGGTAGCTAGGATGCTTGGCCCACTGATAACCCACAAGTATAGGGGATCGCAACAGCTTTCGAGGGTAGAGTATTCAACCCAAATTTATTGATTCGACACAAGGGGAGCCAAAGAATATTCTCAAGTATTAGCAGCTGAGTTGTCAATTCAACCACACCTGGAAACTTAGTATCTGCAGCAAAGTGTTTAGTAGAAAAGTAATATGATAGTGGTGGTAGCGGCAACAAAAGTAAAGACAGCAAAAGTAATGTTTTTGGTATTTTGTAGTGATTGTAACAGTAGCAGCGGGAAAGTAAATAAGCGAGAACCAGTATGTGGACAACTCGTAGGCACCAGATCAGTGATGATAATTATGCCGGATGCGGTTCATCATGTAACAGTCATAACATAGGGTGACACAGAACTAGCTCCAATTCATCAATGTAATGTAGGCATGTATTCCGTATATAGTCATACGTGCTTATGGAAAAGAACTTGCAAAACATCTTTTATCCTACCCTCCCGTGGCAGCGGGGTCCTATTAGAAACTAAGGGATATTAAGTCTTCCTTTTAATAGAGAACCGGAACAAAGCATTAACACATAGTGAACACATGAACTCCTCAAACTATGGTCATCACCAGGAGTGGTCCCGATTATTGTCACTTCGGGGGTGCCGGATCATAACACATAGTAGGTGACTATAGACTTGCAAGATAGGATCAAGAACTCACATATATTCATGAAAACATAATAGGTTCAGATCTGAAATCATGGCACCCGGGCCCTAGTGACAAGCATTAAGCATAGCAAAGTCATAGCAACATCAATCTCAGAACATAGTGGATACTAGGGATCAAACCCTAACAAAACTAACTCGATTACATGATAAATCTCATCCAACCCATCACCGTCCAGCAAGCCTACGATGGAATTACTCACGCACAGCGGTGAGCATCATGAAATTTGTGATGGAGGATGGTTGATGATGACGACGGCGACGAATCCCCCTCTCCGGAGCCCCGAACGGACTCCAGATCAGCCCTCCCGAGAGGTTTAAGGGCTTGGCGGTGGCTCCATATCGTAAAACGTGATGATTTCTTCTCTCTGATTTTTTCTCTCTGAAAGCAAATATATAGAGTTGGAGTTGGCGTCGGAGGGCATCTAGGGGGCCCACGAGGTAGGGGGCGCGCCCTAGAGCGGGGGGGGGGGGGGCGCCCCCACCCTCGTGGATAGGGTGTGGGCCCCCTGGTCTTCATCTTTGGCGAGGATTTTTTTATTTTTTCTAAGATGTTCCGTGGAGTTTCAGGTCATTCCGAGAATACTTGTTTTCTGCACATAAAACAACACCATGGCAATTCTGCTGAAAACAGCGTCAGTCCGGGTTAGTTCCATTCAAATCATACAAGTCAGAGTCCAAAACAAGGGCAAAAGTGTTTGGAAAAGTAGATACGACGGAGACGTATCAACTCCCCCAAGCTTAAACCCTTGCTTGTCCTCAAGCAATTCAGTTGACAAACTGAAAGAAAGAAAGAAAAACTTTTACAAACTCGGTTTGCTCTTGTTGTTGTAACTATGTCAAGCCAGCATTCAAGTTTTCAGCATAGATCATAACTAACCATATTTACAATAATTCTCAGGTCTCATAATTACTCATATAAATAGCATAATCAACTAGCAAGTCATACTAATAAATGCAGAGCACCTTTCATTGCATAATCGCTAGCCCTTTCTGAGACTGCAAAACATAAATGCAGAGCACCTTTAAAGATCAAGGACTGACTAGACATTGTAATTCATGGTAAAAGAGATCCAATAATAGTCACACCTAACATAGATTAATAGTGATGAATGCAAATGATAGCTGTGCTCTCCAGCTAGTGCTTTTTAATAAGAGGGTGATGACTCAACATAAAAGTAAATGGATAGGCCCTTCACAGAGGGAAGCATGGATTTGTAGAGGTGCCAGAGCTCGGTTTTGCAATAGAGATAAATTGTATTTTGAGCGGTATACTTTCATTGTCAATGTAGCAACTAAGAGATGGCGATATCTTCCATGCTAAACACATTATAGGCGGTTCCCAAGCAGAATGGTAAAGTTTATACTCCCCCTCCACCAACAAGCATCAATCCATGACTTGATCGAAACAACAAGTGTCTCCAACATACATCAGGTCCCAGGGGGAGTTTTGTTTGCAATTAATTTTGATTTAGTTTGCATAAAGCATGGGACTGGGCATCCCGGTGACCAGCCATTTTCTCGTGAGTGAGGAGCGGAGTCCACTCCTCTTGAGAATAACCTGCCTAACACGGAAGATAAGGACATCCTTGGTTGATACATGAGCTATTCGAGCATACAAAACAAAATGTTTATTTGAAGGTTTAGAGTTTGGCACATACAAATTTACTTGGAACGACAGGTAGATACCGCATATAGGAAGGTATAGTGGACTCATCTGGAATAACTTTGGGGTTTAAGGGATTGGATGCACAAGTAGTGTTCCCGCTTAGTACAGGTGAAGGCTAGCAAAAGACTGGGAAGTGACCAACTAGAGAGCGACAATAGCCATGTACATGCATTAAAATTAATAAACATTGGATGCAAGCATGAGTAGGATATAATCCACCATGAACATAAATATCGTGAAGGCTATGTTGATTTGTTTCAACTACATGCGTGAACATGTGCCAAGTCAAGTCACTTAAATCATTCAAAGGAGGATACCACCCCATCATACCACATCATAATCATCTCAATAGCATGTTGGCACACAAGGTAAATCATTATAACTCATAGCTAATCAAGCATGGCACAAGCAACTATGATCTCTAATTGTCATTGCAAACAAGTTTATTCATAATAAGCTGAATCAAGAACGAGGGACTCATCATATTTACAAAAACAAAAGAGGTCGAGTTCATACCAGCTTTTCTCATCTCAGTCAGTCCATCATATATCATCATAATTGCCTTTCACTTGCACGACCGAACGGTGTGAATAATAATAAGAGTGCATGTGCATTGGACTAAGCTGGAATCTGCGAGCATTCAATAAACAGGAATAGACAAGGCAATATGGGCTCTGGGTTAATTCAACAATAATGCATATAAGAGCCACTTCAACAATTTAATTATGGTCTTCTCCTACTGACCCCCAAAGAAAAGAAAAGAAATAAAACTATTTACACGGGAAAGCTCCCAACAAGCAAAAGAAGAAGGGGAAATATTTTTGGGTTTTCTTTAATTATTACTACTACAGCAGAAAAATAAATTACAACTAATCTTTTTGGTTTTTCTTAAGGTTTAACAAACACACAAGAAGAAAGCAGAAAAAAAGAAATTAAACTAGCATGGATATTACAGTGAAAGAGTATGAGCACCGACATCTAGCAATGAGTGTGTGTGAACATAAATGTAATGTCGGTGAGAAATACGTACTCCCCCAAGCTTAGGCTTTTGGCCTAAGTTGGTCTATTGCCAGGGATAGCCTGGGGTCGTACTACGACGAAGAATAGTTGGGATCATACTGATGTGCAGCGGTTATCGCCTGCTGAGCTGCAGCGTGGAGTCGAGCTGCCTCCGCTCTCCTCTCGTACTCTTCTGCCTCCTCTCTGGTAATAACATATCTTCTTTTTGTCTATGAATCAAAGAAGGCAGGAGCAGGGAGAGTAATACGGAAAACACATCGTTTATCAAAAATTAAACGATATAAGAGAGGTGATTCAGGCCTCTCGACAAACTGGTGCAAAGCCATAGATTTATAATCTAAATATGCAGGAGGCAACTCTGTATCACCCTCATGAATGTCTATCTCAAGAAAATGAGCTAAGCGGGTTGCATAAATTCCTCCAAAGAAATCTCCATTATGTCTATTATGATGCAACATACGAGCTACAGTGGCTCCCATATGATAAGATTGGTCTCCTAACACAGTACTCATAAGAATTCTAAGATCAGGGACACACATGTGACATGCTTCATCCTTAGCATTTATGCATCTACCGATGAAGAGAGCAAAATAATGTATAGCAGGAAAGTGAATGCTCCGTATGGTAGCATGCGTTATATCTCTAGATCCCCCCACAGTTATACTAGCAAGAAAGTTTCTAAATTCAGATTTAGGGGGATCCCTCACACTACCCCATGATGGAAGTTTGCAAGTAGAAGTGAAATCCTCTAAGTCCATGGTATAAGATTTGTCATAGAGATCAAACATGACTGAAGGAGAATTAAGCGAAGATGAATACTCAACCCTCCTCACAAATGAACTTGTGAGATCATGATACTAGGGGCATTTGTTAGCCTCAAAATCCTCAAGACCGGCATTGCGCAAATATGCTTTGAATTCTTCTTTAATTCCCGCAAGGTCCATAAAATTTTCCGACGGCCATTCGCAAGGCCGTATTGGAGCGTCTCTTGGTGGATCCTTGTCAGCATCGCGCATAGCAATCCTGGGTCCTTGCTTCTTAGAGGAACCACCTTGGAACATCTTCCTAAGCATAATGTTTTTCTCTGAAAAATTCGGAAATTTTTAGTAACTTCAAACAAAGGTGAACCAACTTCAATAAAACTGATAGCAACTACTCCTACAAGTGCCTAGAGCCTATATCAAGCATTAGAACTACTTGGAACCATATAAATATGACATGTAAGCTCAAGGACATGGTCACATATGCAGCACAAATTTGCAAAGAATAAAGCACTAGAACAAAAACTAATGGAACCAATGGAGGAGTCACATACCAAGGAACAATCTCCCCAAGCAGTTTTGCGAGAGGTGCTTTGAGCAAGGAGATCGAAAATCACAGCAAAAGTGGCTGGAACTCGTGCTTGAGTTGGTTTTTCGGATTTGTGTGAGATAGAGGTAGAAGATGGGTGCTGAGATAAGTGGAGGAGGGCCACTGTGGGCCCACGAGGCAGGGGGCACGCCCTAGAGGGGGGCGGCGCGCCCACCACCCTTGTGGCCATGTGGCAGCTCCTCCCGCACTAATTTTTGCACAGTAAATCCTCAAATATTCCCGAAAAAATCATATTAAATTGGCATGGCATTCTGAGGACTTTTATTTTCGGGATATTTTTATATTGCACGAATAAGTCAGGAAACAGACAGAAAAATACTATTTTTACTTTATTTCTTCTAATTAACAAAAAATAAAGAGAAGGTACAGAAGGTAGTGCTTCTAGTTTCATCCATCTCATGCTCATCAAAAAGAATCCACTAACAAGGTTGATCAAGTCTTGTTAACAAACTCATTCCGATAATCATGAAACCGGAGAAATTTCGAATAACACTAAGTTACCTCAATGGTGATATGCACATCCCCAATAATAAGTATATCATATTTCTTTTTGACAGTAGGAAGAGGAAATTCAAAACCTCCAATTATAATCGATGGAATTTTTCCAATAGAGTTGATACTATGAACTTGAGGTTGTTTCCTTGGAAAGTGTACCATATGCTCATTACCATTAACATGAAAAGTGACATTGCCTTTGTTGCAATCAATAACAGCCCCTGCAGTATTAAGAAAAGGTCTTCCAATAATAATAGACATACTATCATCCTCGGGAATATCAAGAATAACAAAGTCCGTTAAAATAGTAACGTTTGCAACCACAACAGGCACATCCTCACAGATACCGACAGGTATAGCAGTTGATTTATCAGCCATTTGCAAAGATATTTCGGTAGGTGTCAGCTTATTCAAGTCAAGTCTACGATATAAAGAGAGAGGCATAACACTAACATCGGCTCCAAGATCACATAAAGCAGTTTTCATATAATTTCTTTTAATGGAGCAAGGTATAGTAGGCACTCCGGGATCTCCAAGTTTCTTTGGTATTCCACCCTTAAAAGTATAATTAGTAAGCATGGTGGAAATCTCAGCTTTTAGTATCTTTCTTTTATTAGTAATGATATCCTTCATATATTTAGCATAAGGATTTGTTTTGAGCACATCATTTAATCGCATACGCAAAAAGATAGGCCTAATCATTTCAGCAAAGCGCTCATCCTCATCATCCTTTTTCTTGGATGGTTTTGGAGGAAAAGGCATGGGTTTCTGAACCCAAGGTTCCCTTTCTTTACCATGTTTCCTAGCAACAAAGTCTCTTTTATCATAACATTGATTCTTTTATTGTGGGTTATCAAGATCAACAGCAGGCTCAATTTCTACATCATTGTCATTACTAGGTTGAGCATCATCATGAACATCATCATTAATATTTTCATTAGGTTCATGTTCATTACCAGATTGTGTTTCAGCATCAGACATAGAGATATCATTTGGATTATCAGGTGGTTCAGCAATAGGTTCACTAGAAGTTTGCACAGTTCTATCATTTTCCTTCTTCTTTTTAGAAGAACTAGGTACATCAATATTATTTATTTGAGAATCTTGCTCGATTCTCTTAGGGTGGCCTTCAGGATACAAAGGTTCCTGAGTCATTCTACCAATTCTAGTAGCCACTCTAACAGCATAATCATTTTTCTTACTATTCATTTCATCAAGCACTTCTTTTTGAGCATTAAGTACTTGTTCTACTTGAGTGGTAACCATAGAAGCATGTTTGCTAACAAGTTTAAGTTCACCTTTAATATTAGCCATATAATCACCCAAGCATCTAATCATATAAGCATTTTCTTTTAATTGTCTACCAAAATAAGCATTGAAGTCGTCTTGCTTAAACATAAAGTTATCAAACTCATCCAAGCACTGACTAGAAATTTAGTAGGAGGAACTTCAGCTTTATCATATCTATAGAGAGAATTTACCTTTACTACCTATGTCGGGATATGGGGGTCAGGAGGTTCTTCAATAAATAAAGAATTGAGATCATAAGTTTCTTCAACAGGCGGTGAATTAAGACCATGTATTTCTTCAATAGGAGGTAAATTCTTAACATCTTCAGCTTTAATACCTTTTTCTTTCATAGATTTCTTTGCCCCTTGCATATCTTCGGGACTGAGGAATAGAACACCTCTCTTCTTCAGAGTTGGTTTAGGAATAGACTCAGTAATTGGAGCAGGAGCTGGCTCAGGAGGTGCCCAATTATTTTCATTTGTCAACATATTATTCAATAGAATTTCAGCTTCATCCGGTGTTCTTCCCCTGAAAAGAGAACCAGCACAACTATTCAGGTAATCTCTGGAAGCATCGGTTAGTCCATTATAAAAGATATCAAGTATTTTAGGTTTCTTAAGAGGATGATCAGGCAAAGCATTAAGTAACTTGAGAAGCCTCCCCCAAGCTTGTGGGAGACTCTCTTCTTTAATTTGCACGAAGTTGTATATTTCCCTCAAAGCAGCTTGTTTCTTATGAGCAGGGAAATATTTAGCAGAGAAGTAATAAATCATATCTTGGGGACTACACACACAACCAGGATTAAGAGAATTAAACCATATCTTAGCATCACCCTTTAATGAGAACGGAAATATTTTGAGTATATAAAAGTAACGCGATCTCTCATCATTAGTAAATTGGGCAGCTATATCATTTAACTTAGTAAGATGTGCCACAACAGTTTCAGATTCATAGCCATAAAATGGATCAGATTCAACCAAAGTAATTATATCAGGATCAACAGAGAATTCATAATCCTTATCAGGAACACAGATAGGTGAAGTAGCAAAAGTAGGGTCGGGTTTCATTTTATCTCTAAGTGATTCTTTGTTCCATTTAACTAATAACCTCTTAAGCTCATATCTATCCCTGCAAGCTAAAATAGCGGCAGAAGATTCCGTATCCAAAAGATAACCCTCGGGAATAACAGGCATATTTTCATCATCACTATCATCATCGTATTCAGATTCAATAATTTCTTTTTCTCTAGCCCTAGCAATTTGTTCATCAAGAAATTCACCAAGGGGCACAGTAGTATCAGGCATAAAAGCAGTTTCATCATAAGTATCATGCATAGCAGGAGTGGCATCATCAATAACATGTGACATATTGGAACAAATAGCAGAAGCAGGTTTAGGTGTCGCTAGCCTACTCATAACAGAAGGTGAATCAAGTGCAGAGCTAGATGGCAGTTCCTTACCTCCCCTCGTAGTTGAGGGATAAATTGTTGTCTTAGCGTCTTTCAAGTTCTTCATAGTGTCTAGCAGATATAAATCCCAAGTGACTCAAAGAATAGAGCTATGCTCCCCGGCAACGGTGCCAGAAATTTGTCTTGATAACCCACAAGTATAGGGGATCGCAACAACTTTCGAGGGTAGAGTATTCAACCCAAATTTATTGATTCGACACAAGGGGAGCCAAAGAATATTCTCAAGTATTAGCAGCTGAGTTTTCAATTCAACCACACCTAGAAACTTAGTATCTGCAGCAAAGTGTTTAGTAGCAAAGTAATATGATAGTGGTGGTAGCGGCAACAAAAGTAAAGACAGCAAAAGTAATGTTTTTGGTATTTTGTAGTGATTGTAACAGTAGCAGCGGGAAAGTAAATAAGCAAGAACAAGTATATGGACAACTCGTAGGCACCGGATCAGTGATGGATAATTATGCCGGATGTGGTTCATCATGTAACAGTCATAACATAGGGTGACACAGAACTAGCTCCAATTCATCAATGTAATGTAGGCATGTATTCCGTATATAGTCATACGTGCTTATGGAAAAGAACTTGCATGACATCTTTTGTCCTACCCTCCCGTGGCAGTGGGGTCCTATTGGAAACTAAGGGATATTAAGGCCTCCTTTTAATAGAGAACCGGAACAAAGCATTAGCACATAGTGAACACATGAACTCCTCAAACTATGGTCATCACCAGGAGTGGTCCCGATTATTGTCACTTCGGGGTTGCCGGATCAAAACACATAGTAGGTGACTATAGACTTGCAAGATAGGATCAAGAACTCACATATATTCATGAAAACATAATAGGTTCAGATCTGAAATCATGGCACTCGGGCCCTAGTGACAAGCATTAAACATAGCAAAGTCATAGCAACATCAATCTCAGAACATAGTGGATACTAGGGATCAAACCCTAACAAAACTAACTCGATTACATGATAAATCTCATCCAACCCATCACCGTCCAGCAAGCCTACGATGGAATTACTCACGCACGGCGGTGAGCATCATGAAATTGGTGATGGAGGATGGTTGACAATGACGACAGCGACGAATCCCCCTCTCCGGAGCCCCGAATGGATTCCAGATCAGCCCTCCTAAGAGGTTTTAGGGCTCGGCAGCGGTTCCGTATCGTACAACGCGATGATTTCTTCTCTCTGATTTTTTTCTCTCCGAAAGCATATATATAGAGTTGGAGTTGGCGTCAGAGGGCATCCAGGGGGCGCGCCCTAGAGGGGGGCGCCCCCCACCCTCGTGGATAGGGTGTAGGCCCCCTAGTCTTCATCTTTGGCGAGGATTTTTATTTTATTTTTTCTAAGATGTTCCGTGGAGTTTCAGGTCATTCCGAGAATATTTGTTTTCTGCACATAAAACAACACCATGGCAATTCTGCTGAAAACAGCGTCAGTCCGGGTTAGTTCCATTCAAATCATACAACTTAGAGTCCAAAACAAGGGCAAAAGTGTTTGGAAAAGTAGATACGACGCAGACGTATCACCCACCACCTCCCACTTTGTGTCTGTCGGCATTCTGGGAACGGGGGTCCCCAGACTTGCCTACCCGCGGCCCACGGCGTGGCTTTGCTAGCAGGCATGTACAGCCTATCTTCATCAACAAGGCATTCAAGACCCTCACGAGGGGCCAAGCCTCGCGAGGTGGGCGACACAAGACCTCCTCAGGAGCGGCCTCGCACAGGCTGGCTCGTGAGGGGCAGAGAGTCCAAGGCCATGCAAACCTCGCGAGGTTCTCATGACATGAGCCATGACGATCGAGACCAAGCGGGCGCCAGCGTGCGCAGCGTCCTTGTTTCCTCTTTGGTGCTAAGGGGGCAAGCGTAGGTGCGGAGTACCGAGGCATCAAGCAAAGGTTTCCATATCAATGCAATGAGACCAAGACTAGCACGATGGCAAGATGGAGGTCACCATGGAGCCCAAGGTGGCGTCACCACCAGAGCCTTTTGCAGGCGAACACCACTTTTGTCAAGATAAGTTGTACTAGCTGTCCCCTTTGAAATTGGTCGTTGCTTGCTCCCTTCCCGCTCAATATGTCGGTATAGGACCAGGGCCTCTATAAATAGGACTAGCCACCACCCTAGCTAGGGGACCCGATCGATTGGAGAGACATCAAGAGAGACACATCAAGAGGGTGAATCAGACCCTCACACACACAAGTTCACCAAGCACAAGAGCACCTCAACCTCAGGAGGCCGTTCTTCCCCTTGTATTGTTCATCCTCAGCCCAAGAGGCAAATCCACCACCACCACACTCGAGTAGGGTATTACACCACAACGGTGGCCCAAAACGGTATAAATCTTGTGTCCTTTGCGTTGCGAGTTCAAGTTAGTTCGTAAGATCTTAGCCAAGCTAGGACGTGGATCGGTAGGGGGGAATCTTCGCGCGCACCCCAGTGTTCGAACCTTAAGGGTTTTGCCGGAACCCGTGATCCGACATTTGGAGCGCAAGGTAGGGGTGCGCCGAATCTTCCCTTCCGTCGCTCCGCGTCACGTTGCTTCATCGTCTCCATGGCGGACGCACGCCACGCCCGCGCCGAGCGCTGGGCTGCCCTCGCCACCCGCGTTGCTCAGACGGCCCCTATCGGCAGGCCACCTCGTCGCTCTCCGTCGGATGCCGCCAACGCCGCCACCGGCCCGGCGGGGAACAAGCAGCAAGTGTCCTTGCTACACCCCTCGGTGCAACCGGACGGCCGCACCGCCACTCCATCACTGACTCTCGCTGGTTCGTCGTCTCACGCTCGTTGCATTCCCACGGACGCACGGGCCGCGCTCCTCATGGCACACGAGCTCCTGCGCTACCGCCCAGTCAACGACCTCTACGAGGACTGGCTTGACCGCATCGCCGAGCTTGTCTGCGCTGCAGGGGGGTCCCCTGCGACGTCCCACTCTCTGCCTCGCCCTTCGCCAGCCATGGGCGACGCAGCTCACGAAGCACCTCCACCACCTCTGCACCAAGACGGCGCCCTAGCGCCAAGGCGCACGGCTCCATGGTGCGACCCACCGCGTCCGGCGCACGTGCGTGAAGAAAGAAGCTGCCAAGAAGTCCCTCGACTACAAGAGAACGCTCCGCCACTCCTCGCACCATTGCGCTAGGATCGTTTGCTATGGCAAGGCCCCGCGCCGCTTGCCGTAGCGGCGCGTGGGCGCCAAGACCAAGTTCCACCTCCAAGGCGGGCCCCGGTGACCACGGCCGGCTGTCGCGCCTTCACCCCCGAGCTGCGTAGCGTCGCCTGGCCGGGCAAGTTCAAGCCAGATCTGCCTCCTTGCTACGACGGCACCCCTGACCCCGCCGAGTTCCTGCAGCTCTACGAGCTAAGCATCGACGCAGCCAACGGCGACAAGAAAGTCGTGGCGAACTGGTTTCCCATGGCTCTGAAGGAAGGCGCCCGCTCCTAGCTCCTGAACCTGCCTCCAGGCTCGATTTCCTAATGGGACGAGATGCGCAACCGCTTCATCGTCAACCTCCAGGGCACTCGTGACCGCCCCCCGGTCGCGGGTGACCCGCGCCGCATCAAGCAACAACTAGGAGAGACCCTGCAGAAGTACATCCAGTGCTTCAACAACGCGCGAATCATGATCCCCAAGGTGACCGATGAGGCCATCATCTGAGCATTCTCCGACGGCGTCCGCGATGTCAAGATGAAGGAGTAGCTCGCCATCCAGGGTTGGAGTTGGCGTTGGCGTCGGAGGGCATCCAGGGGGCCCACGAGGTAGGGGGCGTGCCCTAGAGGTGGGGCGCCCCCCACCCTCGTGGACAGGGTGTGGGCCCCCTAGTCTTCATCTTTGGCGAAGATTTTTTTATTATTTTTTCTAAGATGTTCCGTGGAGTTTCAGGTCATTCGAAGAATATTTGTTTTCTGCACATAAAACAACACCATGGCATTCTGCTGAAAACAACGTTAGTCCGGGTTAGTTCCATTCAAATCATACAAGTTAGAGTCCAAAACAAGCACAAAAGTGTTTGGAAAAGTAGATACGACGGAGACGTATCACCCACCACCTCCCACTTCGTGTCTGTCGGCGTTCTGGGAACGGGGGTCCCCAGACTTGCTTGCCCACGGCCCACGGCGTGGCTTTGCTAGCAGGCCTGTACAACCTATCTTCATCAACAAGGCATTCAAGACCCTCGCGAGGGGCCAAGCCTCGTGAGGCGGGCGACACAAGACCTCCTCAGGAGCGGCCTCGCGTAGGCTGGCTCGTGAGGGGCAGAGAGTCCAAGGCCATGCAAACCTCGCGAGGTTCTCGTGACATGAGCCATGACGATCGATACCAGGCGGGCGCCAGCGCGCGCAGCGTCCTTGTTTCCTCTTTGGTGCTAAGGGGGCAAGCGTAGGCGCGGAGTACCGAGGCATCAAGCAAAGGTTTCCATATCAGTGCAATGAGACCAAGACCAGCAGGACGGCAAGACGGAGGTCACCATGGAGCCCAAGGCGGCGTCACCACCAGAGCCTTTTGTAGGCGAACACCACTTTGTCAGGATAAGCTGTACTAGTTGTCCCCTTTCAAATTGGCCGTTGCTAGCTCCTTTCCCGCTCAATATGTGGGGATAGGACCAGGGCCTCTATAAATAGGACTAGCCACCACCCTAGCTAGGGGACCCGATCGATTGGAGAGACATCAAGAGGGTGAATCAGACCCTCACACACACAAGTTCGCCAAGCACAAGAGCACCTCAACCTCAGGAAGCTATTCTTCCCCTTGTATTGTTCATCCTCAGCCCAAGAGGCAATCCACCACCACTACACTTGAGTAGGGTATTACACCACAACGGTGGCCCACTAGTGTCCATTGTGTTGTGAGTTCATCAAGTTAGTTTGTAAGATCTTAGCCGAGCTAGGACGTGGATCGGTAGGGGGGGGGAATCTTCGCGCACACCCCAGTGTTTGAACCTTAAGGGTTTTGCCGGAACCCGTGATCCGACATTTGGAGCACCAGGTAGGGGTGCGCCGACTCTTCCCGTGCATCGCTCCGCGTCACGTCGCTTCATCATCTCCATGGCGGATGCATGCCGCGCCCGGGCTGAGCGTCGGGCTGCCCTCGCCACCCGCGTTGCTCAGACGGCCCCTGTCGACAGGCCACCTCGTCGCTCTCCATCGCCTGCCGCCAACGCCGCCACCGGCCCGGCGGGGAACGAGCAACAAGTGTCCTCGCTGCACCCCTCGGTGCGACCGCACGGCCACACCGCCACTCCATCACTGACTCCCGCTGGTTCGTTGTCTCACACTCGTCGCGTTCCCACGGACGCACGTGCCGCGCTCCTCATGGCACACGAGCTCCTGCGCTACCGCCCAGTCGACGACCTCTACGAGGAATGGCTTGACCGCATCGCCGAGCTTGTCCGCGCCGCAGGGGGCTCCCCTGCGCCGTCCCACTCTCTGCCTCGCCCTTCGCCAGCCATGGGTGACGCAGCTCATGAAGTATCTCCACCACCTATGCACCAAGACGGCGCCCTAGCGCCAAGGCGCGCGTCTCCATGACGTGACCCACCGTGTCCGGCGCCCGCGCGTGAAGAAAGAAGCTGCCAAGAAGTCCCTCGGCCGCAAGAGAATGCTCCGCCACTCCTCGCACTGCCGCACTAGGATCGTTTGCTGTGGCAAGGCCCCGCGCCACTTGCCATAGTGGCGCGTGGGTGCCAAGACGAAGTTCCACCTCTAAGTCGGGCCCCGGTGACCACGTCCGGCTGCCCCGCCTTCACCCCCGAGCTGCGTAGTGTTTCCTGGCCGGGCAAGTTCAAGCCAGATATGCCTCCTCACTACGACGGCACCCCAGACCCCGCAGAGTTCCTGCAGCTCTACGAGTTGAGTATCGAGGCAGCCAACGACGACGAGAAAGGCATGGCGAACTGATTTCCCATGGCTCTCAAGGAAGGCGCCCGCTCCTGGCTCCTGAACCTGCCTCAAGGCTCGATTTCCTCCTGGGACGAGATGCGCAACCACTTCATCGCCAACTTCCAGGGCACTCGCGACTGCCCCCCGGTCGCAGGTGACCTGCGCCACATCAAGAAACAACCAGGAGAGACTCTATAGAAGTACATACATTCAACAGCACGCGAATCAAGATCCCCAAGGTGATCGACGAGGCCATCATCTGAGCGTTCTCCGACGGCGTCCGCGATGTCAAGATGAAGGAGGAGCTCGCCATCCATGAGGAGCTGTGCAGTGATAACCCACAAGTATAGGGGATCGCAATAGTTTTCGATAAGTAAGAGTGTCGAACCCAACGAGGAGCTAAAGGTAGAACAAATATTCCCTCAAGTTCTATCGACCACCGATACAACTCTACGCACGCTTGACGTTCGCTTTACCTAGAACAAGTATGAAACTAGAAGTACTTTGTAGGTGTTGTTGGATAGGTTTGCAAGATAATAAAGAGCGAGTAAATAAAAAGTAGGGGCTGTTTAAGTAAAGACACAACAAAGTAAATATAGCGAGTGTGGAAAAGTGATGGTAGGAGTTGCGAAATTGCCCCTAAGCAATTGACTACTTTACTAGACCGATAGCAAGTATTATGTGGGAGAGGCCACTGCTAGCATGTCATCCCTGACTTGGAATTCTTTGCACTTATGATTGGAACTATTAGCAAGCATCGGTAACTACTAATGTTCATTAAGGTAAAACCCAACCATAGTATTAAGGTATATTGGTCCCCCTTCAATCCCGTATGCATCAATTTCTATGCTAGGTTGAAGCTTCTGTCACTCTTGCCCTCCAATACATAGTCCTATCAACATACAACTAACCCTAGGGTGTGATCCACGCGCGCAATCATATGATGGGCACCAAAGGAGAACAACATAACCACAAGCAAATTAAATCAATCATAGCAATTCATCAACCACCGCTAGGACAACGAAAATCTACTCAGACATCATAGGATGGCAACACATCATTGTATAATAATATGAGGCATAAAGCACGATGTTCAAGTAGAGGGTACAACGGGTTGCGGGAGAGTGGACCGCTGTAGGTAGAGGGGGGAGGCGATGGATATGTTGGTGAAGATGGCGGAGGTGTTGGTGTAGATCGCGATGATGATGATGGCCACCGGAAGCGAGGGGGAGAGAGCCCCCCTCCTTCTTCTTCTTCCTTGACCTTCTCCATATATTGGAGAAGGGTTTCCCCTCTGGTCCATGGTCTCCATGGCGTGGGAGGGGCGAGAGCCCCTCCGAGATTGGATCTGTCTATTTGTCTCTCTCTGTTTCTGCATTCCCAGATTCTACCCTTTCACCGTTTCTTATATTCCCAAAGATCCGTAACTCCGATTGGGATGAAATTTTAACACGAACTCTATCCGGATATTAGCTTTCTTGCGGTGAAAGAAGGGCATCAACCGCCTTACGGGTGGCCCACGAGGGTCAGGGGCGCCCCCCTGCCTCGTGGCCACCTCGGGCACCGTCTCCCGTGGATTTTTCTTCCCAAAAATCATATATATTCCAAAAAAATCTCCGTCAATTTTCATCCCGTTTGGACTCCGTTTGATATGGATATTCTACGAAACAAAAAACATGCAACAAACAGGAACTGGCACTGGGCACTGGTTCAATATGTTAGTCCCAAAAATAGTATAAAAAGTTGCCAAAAGTATATGAAAGTTGTAGAATATTGGCATGGAACAATCAAAAATTATAGATACGACGGATACGTATCGACATCCCCAAGCTTAATTCCTGCTCGTCCTTGAGTAGGTAAATGATAAAAAAGATAATTTTTGATGTGGAATGCTACCTAGCATAATCTTGATCATGTGATCTAATCATGGCATGAATATTAAGACACGAGTGATTCAAAGCAATAGTCTATCATTTGACATAAAAACAATAATACTTCAAGCCTACTAATAAGGAAATCATGTCTTTTCAAAATAACATGGCCAAAGAAAGTTATCCCTACAAAATCATATAGTCTGGCTATGCTCCATCTTCACCAAACAAAATACTCACATCATGCACAACCACGATGACAAGCCGAGCAATTGGTTCATACTTTTTAACGCGCTTCAGCATTTTCATCCTTCACGCAATACATGAGCGTGAGCCATGGACATAGCACTATAGGTGGAATAGAATGGTGGTTGTGGAGAAGTCAAAAAGGAGAAGATAGTCTCACATCAACTAGGCGTATCAACAGGCTATGGAGATGCCCATCAATAGATATCAATGTGAGTGAGTAGGGGTTGCCATGCAACGGATGCACTAGAGCTATAATTATATGAAAGCTCAAACTGAAACTAAGTGGGTGTGCATCCAACTTGCTTGCTCATGAAGACCTAGGGCATTTGAGGAAGCCCATCGTTGGAATATACAAGCCAAGTTCTATAATGAAAATTCCCACTAGTATATGAAAGTGATAACTCAAGAGACTCTCTATATGAAGAACATGGTGCTACTTTGAAGCACAAGTGTGGTAAAAGGATAGTAACATTGCCCCTTCTCTCTTTCTCTCTCATTTTTTTTGTATTTTTCTCATTTTTGTAGGCTCCTTTGGCCTCTCTCTTTTTTTGGGGGGGGGGGGTTCTTTGGCCACTTTTATTTTGATAACCTCACATGGGACAATGTTCTAATAATGATGATCATCACACTTTTATTTACTTACAACTCAATATTACAACTCGATATCTAGAACAAAGATATGACTCTATATGAATGCCTCTGGCAGTGTACCGGGATGTGCAATGATCTAGCGTAGCAATGACATCAAAAAACGGACAAGCCATGAACACATCATGCTAGC
This sequence comes from Triticum aestivum, assembly GCF_018294505.1. Taxonomy (NCBI): domain Eukaryota; kingdom Viridiplantae; phylum Streptophyta; class Magnoliopsida; order Poales; family Poaceae; genus Triticum; species Triticum aestivum. The sequence continues at coordinate 324,416,635 of NC_057806.1, read as the reverse complement.
TATCTTACGATCATGCAAAGCAATATGACAATGAATGCTCAAGTCATGTATATGATGATGATGAAAGTTGCATGGCAATATACTCAGAATGGCTATGGAAATGCCATAATAGGTAGGTATGGTGGCTGTTTTGAGGAAGGTATATGGTGGGTTTATGGTACCGGCGAAAGTTGCATGATACTAGAGAGGTCAGCAATGGTGGAAGGGTGAGAGTGCGTATAATCCATGGACTCAACATTAGTCATAAAGAACTCACATACTTATTGCAAAAGTTTATTAGCCCTCGAAGCAAAGTACTACTACGCATGCCCCTAGGGGGATAGATTGGTAGGAAAAGACCATCCCTCGTCCCCGACCGCCACTCATAAGGAAGATAATCAATAAATACCTAATGCTCCAACTTCGTTACATAACGGTTCACCATACGTGCATGCTACGGGAATCACAAACCTCAACACAAGTATTTCTACAATTCACAACCACCCACTAGCATGACTCTAATATCACCATCTTTATATCGCAAAACTATTGCAAGGAATCAAACATATCATATTCAGTGATCTACAAGTTTTATGTAGGATTTTATGACTAACCATGTGAATGACCAATTCCTGTCATCTCTCTAAATAGATATAAGTGAAGCAAGGGAGTTCAATTCTTTCTAAAAAAGATATGCCCACACTCTAACAAATATAAGTGAATCAAAAGATCATTCTACAAATGGCGGTTGTCTATGTAAAGAGAAACAGGCAATCCAAACCTCAAATGATATAAGTGAAGCACATGAAGCATTCTATAAAGCCATACTCAAAAGATATAAGTGAAGTGCATAGAGCATTCTATAAATCAACCAAGGACTATCTCATACCAGCATGGTGCATAATAGAAAAAAGAAAAATAAATGCAAAAGACGCTCCAAGATTGCACATATCGCATGAACGAAACGAATCCGAAAACATACCGATACTTGTTGAAGAAAGAGGGGATGCCTTCCGGGGCATCCCCAAGATTAGACGCTTGAGTCTCCTTGAATGTTTACTTGGGGTGACTCGGGCATCCCCAAGCTTGATCTCTTGCCTCTCTTCCTTCTTCTCACATCGAGACCTTCTCGATCATCGAACACTTCATCCACACAAAACTTTAACAGAAAACCCGGTAAGATCCGTTAGTATAATAAAGCAAATCACTACTCTAAGTACTGTTGAAAACCAATTCATATTTTGTTTTTGCATTGTGTCTACTGTAATATAACTTTTCCATGGCTTAATCCACTAATATAAATTGATAGTTTCATCAAAACAAGCAAACTATGCATCAAAAACAGAATCTGTCTACAACAGAACAGTCTGTAATAATCTGAACATTCACCATACTTCTGATACTTGAAAATTCTACCAAACTTAGGAAAAATAAACAATTTGTATAGGAAGATAGTTCAAAAAGAATCAGAACCATTTGACATTCCAGCAAAAAATGTAAAATCGCGCACTACAGCCAAAGTTTCTGTCCTGCACCGTACAAACCATCAAGCAAATGTAAACATCCTAAAGGCAAACCTTGGCACATTATTTTTGTAATACAATGGAATTGTACAAGGGGATAATTATTTTTATTGAAAAGTTTCTTTAATCAAGATTCACAAGGTTTCTATGAGCATGAACAAAGTTCAAGGCTAGCTCCCACTTCAACAATGCTTGTCTTTCTCATTTTCGCTTTCCTTTTTGAAAAAGTTTTGGGTTCCCCTCTTTATTTTTGTTGTTTTTAAACTATATAAAAGCACTCAACAGAAATAAATGACTCTATAAAACTTCCGGGTTGTCTCCCTGGCAGCGCTTTCTTTAAAGCCATTAAGCTAGGCATATAGTGCTCAAGTAATGGATCCACCCGGATCCCAAGGTATATCAAAGCCAATTTTAATTAACAATGATTTGTAATTTAGTGGTGAGCACAAGGTAACGTATATCATGTAATGACGAAGTATAACTCTCTTCCTATGCACGGCATGTCATAAAAGAACAATTCATGCACACAAAGTAAAGGCCAATGCATAGTATAAACAGTTTCTTGCAATTTTATCATATTGGAAACATAGAGAGGTGGAGATATAGTTCCTCTCTCATAATAATTGCAAGTAGGAGCAGCAAGCACATGCATATTATATCTATCAAAATCATCATGTGTAATAGTAAAACGCAACCCATCAATGTAATCCTTAATAAGGGCAAACTTCTCCGATATAGTGTAGTCGGGAGAATTCAAAAAGATAATAGGACTATCATGTGTGGGTGAAATAGCAACAATTTCATGTTTAACATAAGGAACTATAGCAAGTTCATCTCCATAAGCATAATTCATATTGGCATCTTGGCCACAAGCATAGCAAGCATCATCAAAAAGGGATATTTCAAAAGAATCAACGGGATCATAACAATCATCATAGCAATCATCCTCCGGTAAGCACGAAGGGAAATTAAACAATGTATGAGTTGAAGAGTTACTCTCATTAGAAGGTGGGCACGGGTAGCTAATCCGCTCTTCCTCCTTTTGTTCTTCGCTCTCCTCCTCATCTTTTTCATCCAATGAGCTCACAGTTTCATCAATTTCTTCTTCCATAGACTCCTGCAAAATATTACTCTCTTCTGGATAGCGGAGTAGTAGTCAATATATGGTTCAACATAGGCATTAGAAGCATAATTATCATAGCAATATAGAAGTATGGCAAATTTTTCAGATTTGTAAAGAGTAGCATCATACTTTTCAATCAAAGAAGCAATTTCGTAAGCACCCTTAAAAGCAACAAATTCTTCAATTTGTTGAACATCATAGTAACTATAAACACCCTTAGCATAAGAGGATACGATCCCATTATCACTAAACAAACATTGGTAGGGAAGGTCTTTCTTAGGGTCTTCAGAACAACAAGTATAATCATATATTTCACATAAATTCCAAGCATAGCATTGCAAACGATGAATTTGATCCAGTAAAGTTTTCCCTTTTTCAGATATTCGGTGTCGCACAAAACAAGCATGCTCATCTAAAGATTTGCCCTCAACTAAGCTAGCTGGGGTTTCAGCACGAGCACATAGGGATCGAAGATGATCCAAGTAATAAGCTTCAACAGTGTGATAGATTTTGAGTGGTTCTTCAACCATTGGTTTAGTAGGTACAACTAATTTTTTTGGTATTTTGCGTTTCCTACCCATAACTAAAGATAGAAAACAACTAAGAACAGCAAATAAAAATTACTTAGTGATAAAGCAAACAAGCACACACAAGAATATTCACCCCACGCTATTGCTCCCCGGCAACGGCGCCAGAAAAAGGTCTTGATAACCCACAAGTCTAGGGGATCGCAACAGTTTTTGATAAGTAAGAGTGTCGAACCCAACGAGGAGCTAAAGGTAGAACAAATATTCCCTCAAGTTCTATCGACCACCGATACAACTCTACGCACGCTTGACGTTCGCTTTACCTAGAACAAGTATGAAACTAGAAGTACTTTGTAGGTGTTGTTGGATAGCTTTGCAAGATAATAAAGAGCAAGTAAATAAAAAGTAGGGGCTGTTTAAGTAAAGACACAATAAAGTAAATATAGAGTGTGTGGAAAAGTGATGGTAGGAGTTGCGAAATTGCCCCTAAGCAATTGACTACTTTACTAGACCGATAGCAACTATTATGTGGGAGAGGCCACTGCTAGCATGTCATCCCTGACTTGGAATTCTATGCACTTATGATTGGAACTATTAGCAAGCATCTGCAACTACTAATGTTCATTAAGGTAAAACCCAACCATAGCATTAAGGTATATTGGTCCCCCTTCAATCCCGTATGCATCAATTTCTATGCTAGGTTGAAGCTTCTGTCACTCTTGCCCTCCAATACATAGTCCTATCAACATACAACTAACCCTAGGGTGTGATCCATGCGCGCAATCATATGATGGGCACCAAAGGACAGCAACATAACCACAAGCAAATTAAATCAATCATAGCAATTCATCAACCACCGATAGGACAACGAAAATCTACTCAGACATCATAGGATGGCAACACATCATTGGATAATAATATGAAGCATAAAGCACCATGTTCAAGTAGATGGTACAGCGGGTTGCGGGAGAGTGGACCGCTGTAGATAGAGGGGGGAAGGTGATGGAGATGTTGGTGAACATGGCGGAGGTGTTGGTGTAGATCGCGGTGATGATGATGGCCCCCGGCGGCGTTCCGGCGCCACCGGAAGCGAGGGGGAGAGAGAGAGCCCCCCTCCTTCTTCTTCTTCCTTGACCTTCTCCCTAGATGGGAGAAGGGTTTCCCCTCTGGTACATGGTCTCCATGGCGTGGGAGGGGCAAGAGCCCCTCCGAGATTGGATCTGTCTCTCTGTCTCTCTCTGTTTCTGTGTTCCCAGATTCTTCCCTTTCACCGTTTCTTATATTCCCGGAGATCCGTAACTCCAATTGGGATGAAATTTTAACACGATCTCTATCCAGATATTAGCTTTCTTGCAGAGAAAGAAGGGCATCAACTGCCTTACGGGTGGCCCATGAGGGTCAGGGGCGTGCCCAGGGTGGCAGGCGCGCCCCCCTGCCTCGTGGCCACCTCTTCCCAAAAATCATATATATTCCAAAAAAAAAATCTTCGTCAGTTTTTATCCCGTCTGGACTCCGTTTGATATGGATATTCTGTGAAACAAAAAACATGCAACAAATAGGAACTAGCACTGGGCACTGGATCAATATGTTAGTCCCAAAAATAGTATAAAAAGTTGCCAAAAGTATATGAAAGTTGTAGAATATTGGCATGGAACAATCAAAAATTATAGATACGACGGAGACGTATCATGCACAACCTTGGAGTTATTCAACATTGCGACCAAGTGTGCAAGAGCTGAGGAGGGGCGCCTCTCCCTCCTCGAGCTCCCAGCTGCGGACCCAGAGGAGAAGAAGACCAAGGCCAAGGATGTGAAGCGCAAGGGAGTGGCCGTGCTCGCGGCGGAGCTAGACACCAAGCGCGGCCGAGATCTTCCCGAGTCATCCAAGAGCAGCCGACCGTTCTGCGTCTTCCATAGCCTGCATACCCACAACACCAGCGACTGTGAAGAGCTCAGAGCCATTCGAGAAGGACACTTTGGTCGACACCCCGAGCGCAGTGACCGGGGCTACGGCCGAGGAGGAGGACATGGTGGCGGACACTGGGACGACCGTGGCCCGCGCCAGGAGTGGCACGACCGGCCTCGTGAGGACCACTAGCAGGATCAGACTCGTGAGGGCGCCTGGAGGGCCAGCCTCATGAGGATCGTCCTCAAGGCAACGCTGGCCTTCCTCCACTACGACCACCACCCAGAAGGAATGACGACCACTGAAAGTGCGTTATATCGACTAGAGGGGGGGTGAATAGGCAATTTTTATGAAAGTCTTCAAAACATAGAAGTTTCGAAGACAAACGATAGAAATAAACCTATTACCATGCAGCGGAAGGTAGACTACACTAGGCAAACCATAGTCAAGTATTTAATGCAGTGAAAGCACAATGACCTATAGCAGCTAGGTAGTATGGATCAGGTAGGAAGATATTATGAAGCCAATCAGAACAAGCAGTCACTCAGTGAAGACAAAAGATAATGCAATCATACAATGACTTCACAAGGACCATCAGTAAGTAAAGGGAAGGGAAGGATGAAACCAGTGACTCGTTGAAGACAATGATTTGTTAGACCAGTTCCAGTTGCTGTACAACTGTACGTCTGGTTAGGGCGGCTAGGTATTTAAACCTGAGGACACACAGTCCCGGACACCCAGTCCTGAACACGCAGCTCAGGACACCCAGTCCTCACCGTATTCCCCTTGAGCTAAGGTCACACAGACCTCGCCCAATCACTCTGGTAAGTCTTCAAGGTAGACTCCCAAACCTTCACAGACTTCGTTCACCGGCGATCCACAATGACTCTTGGATGCTCAGAACGCGATGCCTAACCGGCTGGAGGATTCACAGTCCTCAAGTGTAATAAGTCTTCAGATCACACAGACATGAAGACTTAAGTGATGCCTAACACTCTTTGGCTCTGGGTGGTTAGGGCTTTATCCTCGCAAGGAATTCTCTCTCAAAAGCTTCGAGGTGGGTTGCTCTCAAACGACAAAAGCCGTACTCTAACTATGAGCTGCCAACCGTTTAAGGTTGTAGGGGGTGGGCTATTTATAGCCACTAGGCAACCCGACCTGATTTGTCCGAAATGACCCTGGGTCACTAAGGAACTGACACGTGTTCCAACGGTCAGATTTCAAACACACACGACAACTTTACTTGGGCTACAAGCAAAGCTGACTTGTCCGACTCTGGACAAGATTCGCTCTCAGAGTCTTCACTCAAAGACATAGGTTTTGGTTAAGCATCACTTCAGTCATTCTGACTGGTTCTCTTGGACCCCACTTAACAGTACGGTGGTTCCTATGACTCAACAAAGAAGAAAAAGAACTACGGAAGATCTAAGTCTTCGAGCTCCATAGGCTTCATGCGATGTCTTCTCTTGTCATAGTCTTCAATGTGAATATCTTCACATACCACCTTTGACTTCAATGTCTTCATATATTTTTAGGGGTCATCTCTGGTAGGAAAACCGAATCAATGAGGGACTTCTACCTGTGTTATCCTACAATTCTCACAAACACATTAGTCCCTCAACTAGGTTTGTCGTCAATACTCCAAAACCAACTAGGGGTGGCACTAGATGCACTTACAATATCCCCCTTTTTGGTGATTGATGACAAACTAGTTGAAGTTTTCAACGGGGAATATAATATGAAAATTGTAAAGGATAAGGAATTGTCTTCATAAGTTGCAAGGGCTCCCCCTGAAGATGTGCATATGAGTAATTTGCTTTTGGAATGCAAATGCACATGGAAGGTTGTACTTCTGGAGATCCTCTTCAACTTATGATGACAATTCATTATGCATGTGAAGGTATGTGAAGATAATGACATGCATAATGGAAAATGGACGTCTGCAAAATGATCTAAGTGCAGAATTTATCGTCGCACATGCGGAATTTATCATCGCATCACAAAGTAGCAAATAAGTAGCAGACGACCATCTAGTTTAAGTGTTACGACTCAAAGAACCAAATGTATCAAAATGAGAGTTGTAAACACTAGGCAAAATATAAAGCAACCGCCCATATGGACCCGCTTGAAGACTATCAAACTCATATGCTTCTCCCCCTTTTGTCAGTAAGGACCAAAAAGGTTTGAAGACATAGAGCATCTACTCGTTCCCATGAGGAGTAGGTGAAGCAGCAGGGTCGTCGATGGTGTTCGGCGGTGCAGAAGAACTTGGAGCAGTGTCGAAGCATGCTGAAGGAGGGGGTGGTGAAGTAGCATCGTCTTCGTCCTCGATCACTCGGGCATTCATAGTTGCCGCAGAGGAAGAGAACTCAGAGTCTTCAAGAGATGGAGTTCGTCGCAGCACTGCCCGTCGGGGAGGTGTGGAGTCAAACTTGAAGCGTTCAGAGAAGCCATCCTCTTGAAGATCATCTTCAGAGCACATAAGCGTCAGCCCTTTCCATGTGCGTCGAGAGGTTTCATGGGCAACAAAGGCATTCTTGGTGGCAAGATTGCGAATGCAGTTGACATCCACCAAGAGGCTTTGCATTTGGCGCTTCAGCTAGTCATGATGCCTATCATGTTTCTGATGAAGAGCCACCAGAAGCTCTCGGTCATTGAGAACACGAGATCGCTTCTTGGGTCGTTGGGCAATAGTGCTTTAGGTGGCTTCAGTAAGGGCACGATGAGGTGCACGTGTAGTTCCAGCCAGAGGATAAACACGGGTGACTGCTTCAACTCCTTCAATGTTCTGAGAGAGACTTTGATGCTCCGCATTCTGAAGACTAAGAGGCTCCTTGGCAGGCTCAGGATAAATGGCTTCAACGGACATATCCACATCAGGCAGAAAGATCCGATGATTGCGAGCAGATGGCTGATATGAGATAGCGGAGTGGAGTTTAATCAGTCGCATTATCCATGGAGCATAGAACTTCAGGCCATAAAGATCAGAGCCTGATGCAGCAAGTTGGCGGATGAAGAAGTCTTGTGCATTGAAGCATTTGCCATGAAGAATATAGAAGACCAAAGTCTTCATTGCACTTTCCAGCTTGGCATGTGGAGAATGTCCTTTGATGGGCCAGAGAGTTCGCCTTATGATGTGATAGATAGTCCTTGGCAGATACTCAAGGTCTTCAACAAAGAACTCCTTAGGATATGCAGCATCTTGTGGCAAGGGCGTCATCATACTGAGCATCTGACTCATGTTCGGTTCAGGCTTCTGAAAGATGTTCTCCATAGCTTCACTGTGAAGTTGACAGCCAGGTTCATAGTGATCGCCAGGAGTGGGCAGACCAGTGAGCTCAATGATATCAAAGGCTTTGGCTTCATGATGAACATTTCCTGTCATCCACTCCAGGACCCAAGTCTTCGGATCTCTGTTGTACCCACGGATGTGAAGTGTGGCATAGAATTGGAGCAGCAACTCTTCATTCCAGTGCTCTTGGTCAGTGACAAACGGCAACAATCTAACCTCTTTGAAGCAATCCAGAGCTTCTTCCAGACAGGGCAGACCAGCTATTGCTTCGGTGTCAAGACGCTTATGTGGGAAGATGCGACCTTGATTGTACAGAATGTAGGAGTAATACTTCGCTGCGGATAGCTCCAGAACCGATCAGAAGATATTCTTTCCCTTGAGTAGGGGTTCTTGGAGCTATTGAAGAAAGTGTTGTCTGCTTTGAAGCCGTTGACATTGAAGGATCCAGGTGCTGATGCAGGACCTGGAAACCTGGGCAACCTTGGAATTGGCTTCTGTACCTGAGGCCTATGCTCAACATGATAGTCAAACTGAGGACCAGCGGCAGGCGCAGGAACAAGAGCAGTAGCATCATTTGCTTCACTGACTTCTGGTTCTTGGGTTGGTGGAGGCTCCACATTTGCTTCTGCCATGACTACGTGAGTGGCTTCATTGGTGTTGGTGGTGGCAGCCTCAAGATTTTCTACCTCCACTTGACGAGCTGGAGGGTCGGGCACAGACACGTTCTCTGCGAGAACAGCTTCGTCACTAGTTGGGGAGTGGGGATATGTTCTTCTTCTTGGGTGTCATCGGCTGATGCAGCCGGAATGTCTTCAGCAGCTTTAGCTTCAGACTCGGAGACTGGAGGCCTTGGTCCTTTGCGAAGCCTGCGTAACACTGGCGACGCCTGTGGAGTTGGAGTTGGCTGGGCCTCAAAGTCATCTTCCTCTTGTGCTTGTGGGTGATCAGCCCATGATGCATCCTGAGCAATTGGCGTCAGAGGATGACCAATGCTGATGAGTTCGCTGTGCGTAAGCACAGGCAATGATACCTGTTGGTTCTCGATCTGAGGAAGAACTGCATCATCTTCAACATGGTCATGGTGACCAATGTCTTCAGCAGCGGTGGGATCAGCTGCTGGAAGGTCTTCAGCTTCATGAGCCTCTGTGAAAGCAGGCTCATGGACAGTCAGTTGGCGCTCTTGATGTTTAGTGGCAGGGCGAACCATGGAGATGGGTTCAACAATTAAGGGCTCTGTGGGAGCAGCCCGTTCCTTCTTGGTCTTCCGCTTCTTCTTGGAGGGAGCAGTAGCAGAGGCTTCATGATGTTTCCTCTTTCTGGCTTCAACCTCAGCAGTCCTCGTCTTCTTCAGCTCTGAAGCGGTAGATCTGGCTTTTGGCCTTGAGCTAGTCATGCTGGTTGGGAAGATCTGCTTCCTGCCTTGGTGCGTTGGGTTCGTCCACACTGGGCTTCTTCTTCTTCTTAGCAGCCATCCTGGGATCAATGCCTGGACGCCCAAGGGCCTTGCACTTCTCAGCCTCGTTGTAGCCTTGCACACACTTGTCAGCTAGGCTCTTCATGCACTCACGAGAACCCTGAGCTTCTGCATGTTTCTTGAGAAAGGCTTCTTTGAGCTCGTGCAACATAATCTTGAAGTTCTTCACCTCTTGCACGCTGAGCGTGGCCATATGCTTCTTGAACTGAGTTTTCTCAAAGTCAATCTTCTGCTTCAGTTCAACAATGCGCTGGGCGATAGCTAACTCTGAAGCAATGGCGCCATGGAAGGCGACACTGAGGCCAATTGGAAGTTGCAGATCTTCGAAGCTGAGGTTGGGCGTGTCAAACCACTCATCAATGAAGTTGTGGATGATTGCCACGTCAAAGAGAGGCAGATCATTGAAGATTTCTGCTTCTTCTTTGCTCTTGATCAGTTGCTCCAGAGCGTCATCTGCAAGATCTTCATCACAGGACAGATCGATGGCATCGTTGCGCAGAATAGCAGCAGCTGTCAGTTCTTGGCTGGTGTCTGGCAGAGGCATCTTGACTTTCTGGGGCTTGGAGATGCGTGACAAATCTTCAAACTACACACTGTCTTCAGGAGGTGCAGTAGCCAGTGGCTTCGCCCGTGAGATTTTTGGTGCAGAGGCAGGCTTTGAAGCTTTAGGCTGCTTCAACTTAATTGGCTTCAGCGCTGTAGGCGCTTCATCTGATTCAGCGTCATCTGTAGGCTCATTCATGGCTGTCCCTTGAACCACGATATGAGTGATGATACCTTCCAAGTTGTAGAAGGGCCCAAGAAGATTGGGTTCAGCTTCGCGAGTTCCATCGGCATGGGGAGCAGAGGGACCAGGGTTGAAGTCTAATCCCAAAGACTTCTTGTTCTGCTTCGCTGAGTTCTTGGCAAACTAGAAGTTGCGCTTGAACAGATTGTCGTCATGACACCATAGTAGTGACGATGGGTGTGCATCTGCAGGCTGTGGCCCACGGACCATGCAGGGATAGAAGCCTTGTTCAATGGCTTCTTCTCTGGACCTGGGTTGAAGATTCTTGTATAGGATGTCTCCCCATGGCCGCTTGATGGCATTTTTCTCAGCATATTCCTGGGTCACAAACCGGTATTTGAACCATTGTTCTGCCGAATATCTTCGAATCCATTGGATTCGGGTCTTGCGCTAATTGTAATCCTCTTCAGGATCTATCTTGTAAAGCTCTAAGAGGTCATTAGGCAAATCTCTTGATGTCCCCCACGATGCTGTCTACCACCCTTCCTTACTGATTTCTCTGCAGCCATGAACTTCAAACTGAATGGCTTCAACACGTTCAAAGGCTTCAAAGGCTTTCGCTTGCTGGACAAACAGGAACTGGCTTCGGGAGAATTTATGTGATGCTGTAAGAATTCTGCAAATGAATGCAGACTATGAGAACCAAGGGATTCTCCCACGGACATGTACCTGTGAAAGCATTAAGGTGCGAGGGAAGGGGAAGAGGTCATATGCATTCTCAGAAGATTTTGAAGATAAATCAGTTTAGAAGACATTGACCTCATCGTGCGAAGACATTCACTCATAGATAAGGAGTTGGTTCCAGATTTGTACGAATCCACGGATCAGTACAAGTGAGGAATCTAACTACTTTGTGAAGCATAAGTGAATATATTAGGCATATTATGAGATGCAGTATGAACTAGATCCAACTTGTGTGAACAGAAATTGCTTGTGGTAGAAAGTGACGAATCTATAGGATCAAAGGGGCCGTAAAAAGGAAGTTTTATTTACCACACGTAGAACTGCTAGACGGAGTGGAAGAGGAGGCCGAGCAGTTTGATCGTCCGTGCCTTAACTTGGCGACGGAGGACACCTACGGCGATGGCGGAGAAGACGATGTCCACGGTCGGCGTGAAGACGACGTCGGAGAGGTTGCGGCAGCTAAGCGCTTCGTCGCCGGCGTCGTCGAGGGCTAGCGGTGGCACTAGGGTTCGTGCGAGAGTGGAAGAAGAGATAATGACTGTGGTGAGGCGTGTATTTATAGGGACAGGGGCGGCTCAGTGTTATTACACAGGTGCCCCTAGCGATTCACATCTGAGGAACACGTGGCTATCATGCAGCATTTCGGAGGTTGTTCCACGTCCCACGCACGCCTGGATTGTCGGGCGGTCATTCCCACTTCTCCGGGTTTCAGGTGAAGGAATTAGCATTGAAAGCGGACTTAATGTTTGTCTCTGTATCTTCTGCTAACAAGGACGCAGAGAAGACATTTGACAGTTTCAAGAGAATGCATATGATTTGGAGAGATAGAGTTTGAGATAGAAAGCATAGAGAGGTTAGGGTCCGATCACATTCACTTAGTTCAAAAGATTCAACAAGAAGACATAGCTATAAGTGAATGCTGTAGAGGACAGAACACTAGTATATATAATCAACATAGTGAAGATAATCATGAAGACATATTGAGATTGAAGCCAAACCAAATGCGAAGACATAGCAAATGTAACGCCATGAGTGAAACACTTCAAACAGAACATTTGGTGGTGCCGTTACCCACCGTATAGGAAGTATTAGACCCAGACATGGCGCACAATTATCGTGGCGCTCTGAAGTCAAATTCCTCATTAATGTATTCAGACTTAGAATGCATGTCTTCATCGATTGAATATATACTTTACTTCGTGTGTTGCACATCTAAGTCATCAATATGCATAAGTGTTAGGATGTGTGCCTGATCACAGGACATTTGAGGATTCCAAGATATTTAGCTCACACCGTAACTTGCAAAATCTCTTCTCATCCAAGGGATTGGTGAAGATATCTGCCAATTTCTCTTGAGTGTTGACGTGTATGATATCAATATCTTCCTTCACAACATGATCTGTGAGAAAGTGATGACGAATCTCAATGTGCTTTGTCTTCGAGTGCTGAACTGGGTTGTTGGCAATCTTGATGGCGCTTTCGTTGTCGCAGTAGAGTGGCACTTGCTTCAGATGAATGCCATAGTCTTTGAGTGTTTGTTTCATCCATAGAAGCTGAGCGCAGCAAGATCCAGCAGCAATGTATTCAGATTCAGCAGTGGAGAGAGATACACAGTTCTGCTTCTTTGAAGACCAACATACAAGTGATCGTCCCAGAAAATGACATGTGCCTAATGTAGACTTGCGATCCACCTTGTCACCAGCATAATCAGCATCCTAGAATCCAACCAGATCAAACTCTGAGCCCTTAGGATACCATAATCCTAGAGTTGGGGTGTAAGCCAAATATCAAAGAATTCACTTCACAGCTAAGTGATGCGATTCCTTTGGTGCCTCTTGGAATCGAGCACACATGCAAACACTAAGCATAATATCTGGCCTAGATGCACATAAATAAAGTAAAGAACCAATCATGTAGTGGTATACCTTTTGATCGAACTCTTTACCATTGTCGTCGGGACCCAGATGATGTTTGGCTGGCATTGGCATCGTGAAGCCTTTGCAGTCTTGCATACCGAACTTCTTTAGGCAATCTTTGAGATACTTCTCTTGAGATATAAAGATGTCGTTGCGTTGCTGTCATATTTGAAGACCAAGGAAGAACTTCAGCTCTCCCATCATGGACATCTGATAATGCTCTTGCATCATATATCCAAACTCTTCATTGTATTTCTGATTGGTGCAGCCGAAGATAATGTCATCCACATATATTTGGCACACAAACAGTTCACCATCATATGTCTTCGTGAAGAGAGTGGGGTCGAGGGAACCAGGTGTGAAGCCTTTGCTCTTCAGGAAGTATTTGAGTGTGTCATACCAAGCCCGAGGGGCTTGTTTGAGGCCATACAGTGCCTTGTTGAGCTTGTATACCATGTCAGGATGTTTTGGATCTTCAAAGCCAGGCGGTTGTGCAACATACACTTCTTCAATCTTGCCATTGAGAAAAGCGCTCTTCACATCCATTTGATATAGAAGTATGTTATGATGATTTGCATAGGCCAGCAGTATGCATATGGCTTCAAGTCAAGCCACAGGAGCAAATGTTTCATTGAAGTCGATCCCTTCAACTTGAGTATATCCTTGAGCAACGAGACGAGCTTTGTTTCTGACAACTTGACCATGCTCATCTTGCTTGTTGCGATATATCCATTTGGTGCCTATTATATTGTGCTTCCGAGGATCAGGACGCTTAACAAGTTCCCATACATTATTCAGCTCAACTGTTGAAGCTCTTCTTGCATAGCTTGAATCCATTCAGATTCCATGAAGGCTTCTTCAACTTTCTGAGGTTCTGTTATTGAGACGAATGCGAAGTGCACACAGAAATTTGCTAGCTGTGTTTCCCTTGAACGAGTGAGCGCACTGGGTGCATTGATGCTATCAATTATTCTCTCAATCTGCACTTCATTGGCAACACGAGGATGTACAGGGCGAAGATTTTGCTCTTGCTGATCATTGTCATTGTTAGAGGGATTGTCTTCAGGCTGAGCATTGTCTTCAGGTTGATCAGGTGTGGAGATGATAAGTTCCTCTTTAGGTTGAGCTTCAGAGGGTATGATTTCTCCAGTTCCCATAAGTTTGATTGATTCACTGGATGGAACTTCATCTAGCACATTTGGCAGGTGCTCTCTTTGTGAGCTGTTAGTCTCATCGAACCGCACATCCACTGTTTCAACCACTTTATAATGAAAGAGATTGAAGACTCTGTAGGAGTGCGAATCCTTTCCATATCCAAGCATAAAACCCTCGTGTGCTTTTAGTGCAAATTTTGAAGTGTGATGTGGATCCTTGATCCAGCACCTGGCGCCAAATACTCTGAAGTAACTGACATTTGGTTTCTTGCCAGTAAGGAGCTCATAAGATGTCTTGTTCAGAAGCTTGTGAAGATAAACACGATTGATTGTATGGCATGCAGTATCAATGGCTTCAGGCCAGAATTTTCTTGGATTCTTGTATTCATCAAGCATCGTTCGGGCCATCTCAATGGGTGTTCTGTTCTTGCGTTCGACGATGCCATTCTGCTATGGCGTGTACGGAGCTGAGAATTCATGTGTGATGCCCAAAGTATCAAGATATGTATCAAGGCCAGTGTTCTTGAATTCAGTGTCATTGTCACTTCTTATGTGCTTTATCTTGGCGCCATAGTTGTTCATTGCTCGATTGGCGAAGCGTCTGAAGACATCCTGCACTTCAGTCTTGTAGAGGATTATATGCACCCAAGTATATCTAGAATAATCATCAACAATGACAAAGCCATAGAGACAAGCAGTAGTAGTAAGAGTTGAGTAATGAGTGGGACCGAAAAGATCCATGTGGAGTAGTTCGAAGGGTCGAGTCGTTGTCATGATTGTCTTTGAGGGATGCTTGGCCCTCTTCATCTTTCCTGCTTCACAGGCACCGCATAAGTGATCTTTCTTGAACTTGACGCCCTCGATGCCTATGACATGCTTCTTATTTGCAAGGGTGTGGAGGTTCCTCATGCCAGCATGCCCTAGCCTCCGATGCCAGAGCCAGCATTCTGAAGCTTTTGCTAGAAGACATACGGCAAGCTGTGGTCCTGCTGAGAAATCTACCACGTACAAATCATCTTTCCTATACCCTTCAAACACTAGAGACTTGTCAGATTCCATCAGAACAAGGCAACAATATTTTCCAAACATCACGATCATGTTTAAATCACAAAGCATTGAGACAGACATTAAGTTGAAACCAAGGGATTCAACAAGCATGACTTTATCCATGTGTTGATCCTTTGAGATTGCAACTCTACCTAGACCCAATACCTTACTTTTACCAGTGTCAGCAAATGTGATGTGACTCTTGTCGGATGGACGTAAGGTCATGTGATTGGTACACCCACTATCAATAATCCATTTTGAAGCTGCTGGTGTCGTACCCTACAGTGCAGTTAGGGGGATAGGCTTCACGAAGAGAATTGTGAAGCAAAAACATTTGACGAACTAGTGGGTTATGAAAGCTTAGATCGAGATTTGGACTGATAGGACGAGTAGCAAGTGATTCAGGAACAAAGTACATAATAAGACCATTTGGGCATTTGATCTTGCGCCCTACAAGATGTTTAAGGTCCCCAGCAATAGCGTCACACGATTTTGGTTTTCTGCTGGAGACCCTTCCCTGCAAAAGAGAGCTAAGCTTTCTTAGCCACCCACATCTTCAAGGGTGGCTTAGAAGCAATAAGTCTAAGTGCAGCATCTGAGAACTTTGGCTTTGGAGCCCTAGCAAAAAGTCTTGCAGGAGGACAATAGTACTCATAAGAATAAGTAGAATAGTTCTTGGTCTTATGAACATGGCGGTTCAATGAACCGCGCTCATATTCATAGGCCTGAGTATGGCTTCCCTGCAAAACATTTGCGTTAGTGCGACTCAGGTGAGTCCTCTGTCTGTATGAAGCCTTTGGACCGTATGAAGACTGTGGTCTGGGGTTTGTCTTCTTCACCTGTGGTGTCATGATGACATTCACAGGAAGATTCTCCAAACACCTTTTCGGCACCCAGATCTTCTTCATAGGCGGTCCATTCCTGCAGTTAGTACCAATATACCTGGCAAACACTTCACCATTCTGATTCTTAAACAGTTTATAGTTTGCATCAAAGGATTCATCAATAACAATGGGGTTAGCACAAGTGAAGCCAGATAGAGTGGATGGATCTGCTGAAGGTTCCTTTGCAGCAACCCATGTGGTTTTGGGGTACTGCTCAGGTTTCCAGTAAGAGCCATCAGCATTCATTTTCCTTTCGAACCCAACACCCTCTTTCCTAGGGTTTCGGTTCAGGATCTGCCTTTTGAGGACATCACATAGTGTCTGATGCCCTTTGAGACTTTTGTACATCTCTGTTTCAAGCAATGTCTTCAACCTAGCATTCTCATCAGCAATAGCAGTGGTATCCTCAGCAGAGGGGTTAGTTCCCACATCAACAGTTGAAGAAATTGCAACAGTAGCAGTAGTAGAACATTCAGCAACAGAAGTAGCATTATCACGCTCAATGCATTTAAGACATGGTGGTTCAAATCCTTCCTGAGCTGAACTGATCTGTTCGGCGCGAAGTGACTCGTTTTCTTTTTGAAGATCTTCATGAGCCGCTCTCAATTTCTCAAGATCTTGCTTCCTTTGAAGATAATCATAGGAAAGCCTTTCATGAGCTGTTGAGAGCGTTTCATGACGACTTTCAAGTTCCTCATACTTAACGTGAAGATTTTTTATGTCTTCAATTAAGGACTGAGATCGAGTCATTTCAGCGTCTAACAGATCATTGCTTTTGTCTAACAGTTTTTGAATGTGTTCCATGGTTTTCTGTTGTTCAGTTGCAATTTTAGCGAGTGTTTTGTAGCTGGGTTTGGAACCACAGTCAGAGTCATCGTCACTAGATGTTTGATAGTGAGTGGTGCGTGTGTTTACCTTGGCACCGCGTTCCATGAAGCAGTAGGTAGGAGCGCAGTAGTCCTTGTCATTTGCATCGGTGTCGGTGATGGAGTCATTGTCTTCAGTGTTGAAGATGGACTTGGCAACGTATGCTGTAGCCAGACTTGCAACGCTAGAATCGGACTCCTCCTCAGACTCCACCTCCGCCTCCTCAGAAGCGGACTCCTCCTCTGAATCCATTTCCTTACCAACAAACGCACGTGCCTTGCCAGATGAGCTCTTCTTGTGTGATGAAGACTTTGAGGAGGACTTGGAAGAAGACTTTGAGTATTTCTTCTTCTTCTTGTCATCAGAATCATACTCCTTGCTCTTCTTTTTCTTCTTGTTCTCAATGTCCCACTGCGGACACTCAGAGATGTAGTGGCCAGGTTTCTTGCACTTGTGGCATGTTTTCTTCTTGTAGTCATGAGCAGAAGCTTCATCATTCCTTGAGCTTGATCATGAAGACTTTCTGAAGCCTTTCTTCTTGGTGAATTTTTGGAACTTCTTCACAAGCATAGCAAGCACCTTTCCAATGTCTTCAGGATCATCAGAATTGCTGTCAGATTCTTCTTCAAATGAGGAGACAGCTTTTGCCTTCAAGGCACGAGTTCGCCCATAGTTGTGACCGTAGATATCTCTTTTCTTAGAAAGCTGAAACTCATGTGTGTTGAGCCTCTCAAGTAGGTCAGACGGATCGAGTGTCTTGAAATCAGGACGTTCTTGAATCATCAGGGCTAGGGTGTCAAACGAACTGTCAAGTGATCTCAGGAGTGTCTTGACGACTTCATGCTTGGTGATCTCAGTAGCGCCGAGGGCTTGAAGCTCATTTGTGATGTCAATGAGTCAATCAAACGTGAGCTGGACATTCTCATTGTCATTTCTCTTGAAGCGGTTGAAGAGGTTGCGAAGGACACTGATTCTCTGATCTCTCTGGGTTGATACGCCTTCGTTGACCTTGGAGAGCCAGTCCCAGACTAGCTTAGATGTTTCCAAAGCACTCACGTGGCCATACTGTCCTTTGGTCAGATGACCACAGATGATATTCTTGGCAGTAGAGTCCAGTTGACCGAACTTCTTGACGTCAGCAGCAGTGACACCTTCTCCAGCCTTGGGAACACCGTTCTTGATGACATACCATAGGTCGACGTCAATGGCTTCAAGATGCATGCGCATCTTATTCTTCCAGTAGGGATATTCAGTTCCATCGAAGATGGGGCACGCAGCGGAGACTTTAATTATCCCTGCAGTCGACATAGCTAAAACTCCAGGTGGTTAAACCGAATCACACAGAACAAGGGAGTACCTTGCTCTGATACCAATTAAAAGTGCGTTATATCGACTAGAGGGGGCTGAATAGGCGATTTTTATGAAAGTCTTCAAAACGTAGAAGTTTCGAAGACAAACGATAGAAATAAACCTATTACCATGCAGCGGAAGGTAGACTACACTAGGCAAACCATAGTCAAGTATTTAATGTAGTGAAAGCACAATGACCTATAGCAGCTAGGTAGTATGGATCAGGTAGGAAGATATTATGAAGCCAATCAGAACAAGCAGTCACTCAGTGAAGACAAAAGATAATGCAATCATACAATGACTTCACAAGGACCATCAGTAAGTAAAGGGAAGGGAAGGATGAAACCAGTGACTCGTTGAAGACAATGATTTGTTAGACCAGTTCCAGTTGCTGTGACAAATGTACGTCTGGTTAGGGCGGCTAGGTATTTAAACCTGAGGACACACAGTCCCGGACACCCAGTCCTGAACACGCAGCTCAGGACACCCAGTCCTCACCGTATTCCCCTTGAGCTAAGGTCACACAGACCTCGCCCAATCACTCTGGTAAGTCTTCAAGGTAGACTCCCAAACCTTCACAGACTTCATTCACTGGCGATCCACAATGACTCTTGGATGCTCAGAACGTGACACCTAACCGGCTGGAGGATTCACAGTCCTCAAGTGTAATAAGTCTTCAGATCACACAGACAGGAAGACTTAAGTGATGCCTAACACTCTTTGGCTCTGGGTGGTTAGGGCTTTATCCTCGCAAGGAATTCTCTCTCAAAAGCTTCGAGGTGGGTTGCTCTCAAACGACAAAAGCCGTACTCTAACTCTGAGCTGCCAACCGTTTATGGTTTTAGGGGGTGGGCTATTTATAGCCACTAGGCAACCCGACCTGATTTGTCCGAAATGACCCTGGGTCACTAAGGAACTGACACATGTTCCAACGGTCAGATTTCAAACAAACACGGCAACTTTACTTGGGCTACAAGCAAAGCTGACTTGTCCGACTCTGGACAAGATTCGCTCTCATAGTCTTCACTCGAAGACATAGGTTTTGGTTAAGCATCACTTCAGTCATTCTGACTGGTTCTCTTGGACCCCACTTAACTGTACGGTGGTTCCTATGACTCAACAAAGAAGAAAAAACTACGGAAGATCTAAGTCTTCGAGCTCCATAGGCTTCATGCAATGTCTTCTCTTGTCATAGTCTTCAATGTGAATATCTTCACATACCACCTTTGACTTCAATGTCTTCATATATTTTTAGGGGTCATCTCTGGTAGGAAAACCGAATCAATGAGGGACTTCTACCTCTGTTATCCTGCAATTCTCACAAACACATTAGTCCCTCAACTAGGTTTGTCGTTAATACTCCAAAACCAACTAGGGGTGGCACTAGATGCAGTTACAACCACCATCAAGATGAGGGGGCTGGTGGCTTCCAGGAGCCGTGCACTATCGCTTGCATCTTGGGTGGAGCTCAAGCCCCAGCCTCGCAGCGTATCTTCAAACAGTTTTCCCGTGAAGTGAATGGAGTCCTCCCCAAGCTCGAGGCCACACGCCTTCTCTGATGGTCTAGGTGCCCTATCATGTTTAGTTCGGCAGATCAGCTCAAGTGCGCGGCTACTGGAGGCGTCCTCCCAATGCTTTGTTCACCAGTCATCAGCAACGTGCAAGTTGCAAAGACCCTCATCGACGACGGCGCAGGGCTCAATGTCCTATCCGTCGACACGTTCGACAACCTCCAAGTGCCATATGACCAGCTTCAGCCTACCAAGCCTTTCGCAGGAGTGACCGACGGCTCTACTACCCCGATCGGGCAGGTCCGCCTCCCCGTTACCTTCGGAGAACGCAACAACTACCGCACCGAACTCATCGACTTTGACGTTGCCTACATCCGCCTGCCATACAACACCATCCTCGGGTATCCAGCCCTGGCCAAGTTCATGGCGATGACCCATCACGGCTACAATGTCCTCAAGATACCGGGAAGCGGCGGAGTCATCACAGTCTCATGCGAGGAAAGAGACGTGGTGTGCTCTCTCGAGCGTGCCTTCCAAGCTGCAGCAATCGATGACCCCGACAGCCAGGGCGAGCGCCCCCCTGAGGCCACCCCCAAGAAGAAGAAGAAGCAGTTGCACCATGCAGAGCCTCACGCAAGTGGCGCCTCGTCAGGATCGGCGCCAGCGCTTGGGGCGCCTCCCTCCATCGCATAGGAAAGTGCGCCCAGTGCCCCTCCCGGGCAGGGCTCGGGGGCTCTCTTATGGAGGGCTTCAGACTTTGCCAGCATCATGAGGGAGGCGCTTGGGCACCACTTGGAGGCGTGCTTCGTGGCCCGTTTCCCTCATGAGAACAAAGGGCAAGGGGTGCCCACCGTTCAGGAGTTCATCACCAAGACCACTCAGGAACTGCAAGACGAAAGGCCCATGCGCGGCGGCCGCCGCTCACCAGGTGCAGCTCCCCATCCAGGCGAGGATGCCGGGCTGCGCGTCTGCATCGACGTCCCAGGGCTCAATCGGGCCGCCTCTCGAGAGCTTTTCTAGCCTTCGCGCGTGGGACGCTGCGAGGGCCCACCTCACAGCTACGTCTACATGCCCTTTGGCCTGCCAAGCATGGCGGCCGCCTATCAACGCAACCTACGGAGCATCCTGGCGGCTCAAGAGGCCAGGCACCACGCTGAGCTGATGGAGATGAAGACGGTCCTCAAGGAACCCCCTGGACCCCCAGAGCCTCCCAAGGCTCAGGGCCCCGGTGGCTCATGAGGATTAGCCCCTTCGCCGCATACCTTCAGCTACCCAACTCTCCTTCATCAACAGAACCAGGTGACATTTTCCAAGTTCATTCAGCTGGGAGAGCCCCTAGGGCTGCATCATTCCTAGGCCGCGTGGGTTCGTCCCTGTGGCATGTATCCCTTTTTTATGCCTTTAGCTTACCTTATTGGGGGGGCCTCGGGCTGCATCATCCCCAAGCCGCTCGGGCCGGACCCAGTGGCATGCATCTTCCCTGCATTTACTTAAGCCAGTATGCTTTCCATGCTTTATCTATCTATGACTATCACCTAATTGATTGTCGGCCACCATAGGAGCCACGCACCGGCCGTCTTTCTTCAGGACCCTTCACGTTGTCTAACCATCTCGCAGGACCAAGACAACAAACAATAACCAAGCCCAGGCGCAGCCAGGCTTGAGGTAGGGCCTCGTAAGCCCCACGCTGGCTCATGAGTGTCAAGACACACCTCGTCTAGCCCTGCCATGCAAGCCACGTGTCAGGGCGGGGTTGTACACGCCCCGGGGGCTCTCCGCAGTAGGGAGTCCCCTCTCACGCACTAGAAGCAAACCAGCAATCACCACGACGACCGGTGCCCTTCCTCGCGCTAACTTGCAGGAACTTCCTGAGGGCCACAGCAGGCGGTACCGCGGACTCTCCCTCCTCTCTCATGCGATTCACTTGCGCGTTAAAAGGGGGGCTCCTGAGCATCGCGCCTCAGGAGCTCTTACTGGCTCTCCAACCCTCACCCCCTGGCCTTGACCACGGCATGCGACCTGGCATACCAGCGGCAGCTAAGCTCGCTCGAGGGTCGGGACATGAGGATGCAGAGCATCAAGAATGACATGGAGGGGAGGGGGAGGCCCGCACGGGCCTGATCAAGATACACTATGGTGGCCGACGTATGAGTTTGGCATGTCTCGAGGAGCCGACCCCAGACAGCCAAGATAAGTTCTCGCTCTGGATCCACCAGTCGCTACGGCATGAGACCCTCACTCACTCCCTTCGCTGCCCTGCTGCGGCAATGTTTTCTTCCTTTCCCATCCTAAGACAGCTGCTTACGCGCTAAAGGGGGCCTCTTGAGCATCGCGCCTCAGGAGCTCTTACTGGACCTCGGGCTGCTCGCCTCCTGGCCTTGACCATGGCACGCGACATGGCATACCAGCGACAACTGCAGCCTTCCTGGGGACTGGTACCTATCAGCGTAGAGCACCAAGCTGCCGCAGGATTGGAAAGGGGAGGCCGAGCCTCGGCAGGATATGCGCACACAAATCTTCATAATAAGGGCTATATTGACAAAAGGCATTATAGACGCTTTACACGCCCCCACGGGGTTCATTTCTTGATTCCTCACAGGGAACAAAAGGGAAGGAATTCCTAGGAGTTCTATCTACACGCACCAGATGTCGCCGATGCCATCATCAATAGTGGGCCACGCGAGGCCGGCGCCAACCCCTTCCAGATCAGCGGCGACGGCGGCTGGACGCCGCAGCCCTGCTCTGCGCTCGGCGGGAGCTCGGGGGCACGTAGCTGTCATTGCTTGTCTCCGGAGACTCCAAGAGCTCAGGAGAGTCGCTGGACCACCAGGAGTCGCCGCTATCGCTGGACGAGCTGCAGGCGAGGCCTGCGAAGAGCCCAGCGCCTGCCGCAACATCGTCTTGGCGACCTCATTCAGGACAGCACTCCATGCGGCGGTATTCCTCGTCGAAGACCTTGAAGAACAGCACGGAGGCGCCGTCGTACTTGAACTGGATTGCGAGGGCGCCCTCTGTGCGGCAGACTCGGGCAATCTCGCCCCAGCCTCGGGTCATGAAGATCTTCCCGGAGGCAATGGCTCCAATCTCCGCTCCAGTCGCTGGGGCGTCACAGTCGGCGTGTTCCAGCCAAAGCTCGCGAAGGCCCCTCGGCGGCGAGGAACTGCAGGAGGCATACCCAGGTGCTCGGGGGCATTGCCGCCCACAGCACGAACTCGCACGAGGAGTCCGCAGCGAGGACCCCTGGGGCGACGGCGTGCGCCTCCACGGCACGGTGGCAATGGCTCCGGCACGGGCGGCGCCGCTCACCGCTCCTCCCTCTGGAATCTTCGGTGTGAGCATACAAGGGCAGCGGGTACCCAGGAGGCTGCCTTTCGTACCAAGGCCACAACACCACCAGCCTCACGACCATCTCACGGCGATGAGACCTCCTCTTCTTCGGCGGGAGCAGGTCAGGCTCAGTAAGGGAACCTTTCCCTTCTCTGTGGCCGAGAACCTCCGGATCGGCGCCATGTCTGCACAAGCAAGGAGTAGAGCTAGGAAGGAGAAGAAGAGGGAGAGGCAGAGGAAGAAATGGGCAATGGGGGCTCTGCCCCCCTCCCATTTATACCAGGAGAAGGCCAACCAGCACCCCCCATGATCACAGGTAATGATGGTTTTCCTTGCATGTCGCAGGGACTTGTCAAGTCGGGCAGTTGCCGAGGCAACGTGGGGAAGCGGAGACGCCCACGTCCAATCAATCGCCAAGCGTCGACCAAGGACGCAAGCTATTGGGGCCCGCAGCGCTCTGCACTTGACCTTTGGCTTCGCCTCGAAGCCAAGCCCGAGCACACCTTGGGCCTGGGGGCTACTGTCGGCGTTCTGGAAACGGGGGTCCCCAGACTTGCCTGCCTGCGGCCCACGGCGTGGCTTTGGTAGCAGGCCCATACATCCCATCTTCATCAACAAGGCATTCAAGACCCTCGCGAGGGGCCAAGCCTCGCGAGGCGGGCGACGCAAGACCTCCTCAGGAGCGGCCTTGCTAGGCTGGCTCGTGAAGGGCAGAGAGTCCAAGGCTAGGCAAACCTCGTGAGGTTCTCGTGATGTGAGCCATGACGATCGAGACCAGGTGGGCGCCAGCGCGCGCAGCGTCCTTGTTTTCTCTATTGCTAAGGGGGCAAGTGTAGGCGCGGAGTACTGAGGCATCAAGCAAAGGTTTCCATATCAGTGCAATGATACCAAGACTAGCAGGACGACAAGACGGAGGTCACCATGGAGCCCGAGGCGGCATCACCACCAGAGCCTTTTGTAGGCGAAGACCAGTTTTGTCAGGATAAGCTGTACTAGTTGTCCCCTTTCAAATTGGCCATTTTGGCTCTCTTCCCGCTCAATATTTAGGGAGAGGAGCTGGGCCTCTATAAATAGGACTAGCCACCACCCTAGCTAGGGGACCCGGTCGATTGGAGACACATCAAGAGAGACACATCAAGAGGGTGAATCAGACCCTCACACACACAAGTTCGCCAAGCACAAGAGCACCTCAACCTCAAGAGGTTGTTCTTCCCCTTGTACTGTTCATCCTCAGCCCAAGAGGCAATCTACCACCACCACACTGGAGTAGGGTATTACACCACAACGGTGGCCCGAACCAGTATAAATCTTGTGTAATTTGCGTTGCGAGTTCATCAAGTTAGTTCATAAGATCTTAGATGAGCTAGGACGTGGATCGGTAGGGGGAAATCTTCACGCGCACCCTAGTGTTCGAACCTTAAGGGTTTTGCCGAAACCTGTGATCCGATAGTGTCAGCGGGGCGGATGCATGTAATGATACTTTGGTCATACATGCATGTCGGCATGACCTACCATAAGACGGACCAATGAATCTATCATTTGGTCAAACGACAACTGTTGTTTTCCATAAACCACTTGGGCCAATAGATTGAACCATCATAAAAATCGCACGAGAGGGACCACAAAACCAGCACCTCTTGCATGCGGCCCAAAATGATGTACGTTGGGAAGGGGTGATGTTTGTTTTCAATATAGAATAATGTACAATTTAGATGTGGTGCCTACCTCTCGATATAGACAACAACCATGAAGGCAAGGTAGTTAAGGATGAGATACGCATGATACAATGTAGGTCAAACCCAACAATTCGAGCATGTGGGAGGGAATCCTGACAACGCATGAGCTCGAGCTTTGGTTGAGCGACATGTGACGGTAACCGGCCCTTACACGAACTAGGAGGAACCCATTCATGTCCAACACATACCCCTCGTTATCGGTCAAAGGGCTGATTTATATACACTCGGGGAGCCCACAAATATGTGCATCGTCACAAAAAACGCACAAGGGAGATGTGGTCGATCAGAAGACCCCGTATACACTACATGCGGCCCGAAAAATATGTATGGGTACGTTGGTGTGTGATGTGTTTAAATCCCGAATGCAAAACTCCGATGGGCCACCAACTACATTACAAATCGAACACTGTACCCGACTCCAAGCCTGGTTCAATACGTACAATGTTGATTTCCCAACTTTGAGGCGGTGGGGGGGGGGGTCGTCCCACGCATGTGCTCAAACTTTATTGGGTCTAGCATGGCACACATCTATACCTCTATATAGTGTGCAAATAACTTTGGAAGTTGGTCATTGGAAGAAGCCAATCCGACAGTACAGAGATGGAAATCCGAGCACTACTGGCCGTTGGATATCATCTACATTCCACCAGATTCTGCCACATGTACAATCTAGAAGACTCCATGGTTGAACTTAAGCATAATGCACAAACCTCAAAACACAAGCACTTCTCCTTTGTTCTAGCATCTTCCATATCTTAATTGCCCAAACTTTTTTTCTAAATGAATTGTCACTATTTGTTTTTACTTTATGCTTTACAATGCACAATTCCATGAATCTTACAATATTTTTTTTATAAAACTAATTGATTTTGAATAAGATGAACTGTAAGAATTAAACGAACATCTACATCATGCATATATGACTCAAAGCTTACATGCTATAGTGTGGTATTTATTCATAATTTGGTTACCAAATCTCATGCTTGCAATGCACGTGTACCTTACTAGTATCATTAGGAAACCATCATGGTTAAACCCTTCTCGTTGTTGGGTCAAAGGGATATATTGTGTGGGCCCCCCTCATTGTCGGTAAGGGATAATATATATACCTCGGGGAGCCCACAGATATGTGCAGCGTCTATAAACCGCACAAGGGAGACATGCTCAATCAGAACACCCTGCCCCCTATACCCTGCATGTGACCTGAAAAAGGTTTATATAATTGCCATGACAAGTCAAGTCAATCATTCTTTAACTTTTTAGAGCAAAAAATAACCAATAAAACATAGTCTACAAATTAGCAAAACAAGGATCCCAAGGTTTATGTAATTGCCATGATAGGTCACTATAGAGATATTTATCTCTATAATGACCGTGTCATGGCATTTAAATGAAGCTTGGGATATGCAACTTCCCACCGGGTCATCCATCCTTGGACTACTCCAGCCCGAGCACGCGTAACTTCTGTGTTCTATTCAACTAGGCTAGCAGATGGGAAGCCGCCCCTTGCTGATAGGAATTGCCTCCTTGCCATTAAGGCGTTACACGCTGGTCACCCAATGGGACCTACTCCCTCCTATCACACACATTTGTGCTTTTAGAAACTGTGTGCGATATTTACATGGCCAGTGTGTCGCCGCCTAGCCTTCAATGAGCACTGACACTGGTAGCTTGAAAGCAATGGGAGAAGAGGCTGGAAACCGATGAGAGGAGTGGCGGGAAACGGTAGCCTGTTTAGAAAACGTAGAAAAGAAGGAAGCATGAGCTAGCACGACGCATGCGCACAGTGCTTACCCATGTATTGCATGTGCTGTCAAAAGGGCTGAGGGTTGCCTTTCGATCTGGTAGCATCCAATGGTGTAGACGTACGATCTGTGGGGTTTGGGTTGTGGCCAATCAGAATGCACGACTCAGATTACGCGCACAGCAGGGGGGCATCGGCCACGGTTTGGTAGGCACACGGCTTTAGTGAGTGAACCGTGTGCCATTTGAAAACATTTCATGAGAAGAATCTCGGTTTTTAAATCCCCGTAAATGCAAAACTCACCCAAAACTCATGAAACTTGGCATGGTGTCACGACATGGCACATATATGCCGAGGAATTTTTTTGTCCATTTTGGCGAAGTTCTATTACAAGCGTCTTACAAACCGGAGCTTCTCTCAAAGAAGCCTTGTGATTCCGATAGGGAAACGTGTCCCCCTTATGGGCGAAACAATAATCACTGCCTCTTTTCGCCCTGTATTTTCTTCTACGGGCAACATGGACATGATATCCGTGCTGAAATTTAAAATTATTCAGGGTTCGTTTGGCCTTTTTATACACTAATTGAGTTTCCTAGGCATTTAATGTCCACAATTCAAATATGAACTTAAAATACATGCTCCACTTCACAAAAATAGCTAGAAAAATTATACATGTGTCCTTGGGTGCATGTTTAGGTCCCATGCCAGGAATGGGAATGAATTACAACGGTACCGGCATCCTGGCTCGTCCTCAAACATTTGGAATCTCGGTTTTTAAATCCCCGTAAATCCTAAACTCACTAGAAAATCATGAAAGTTGGCATGGTGTCACATCATGGCACATATATGTCGTGGTAAAACATTGTCCAATTTGGGCCAAGCTTTATTACAAACCTCTTACAAACTGGAGCTTCTCTCAAAGAAGCCTGGTGGTTCCGATAGGGAAACAAGTTCCCCTTGTGGGCGAAACATAATCATTGCCTCTTTTCACCTTATATATTCTTCTACGGGCAATATGGAATGACAGGATATCCATGCTGAAATTTAAACTTATTCAGGGTTCGTTTGGTCTTTTTATACACTAAATGAGTTTCTTAGGCATTTAATGTCCATAATTCAAATCTAAACTTCAGATACATGCTCCAGTTCACCAAAATGGCTAGAAAAATTATACATGTGTCCTTGGGTGCATGTTTAGGTCCCATGCCAGAAATGGGAACGAATTACAACCGTATCGGCGTCCTAGCTTGTCCTCAAACATTTGGAATCTCGGTTTTTAAATCCCAGTAAATCCTAAACTCACCAGAAAGTCATGAAAGTTGGCATGGTGTCACGTCATGGCACATATATGTCATGGTAAAAACATTGTCCAATTTGGGCCAAGCTTTATTACAAACCTCTTACAAACTGGAGCTTCTCTCAAAGAAGCCTCGTGGTTCCGATAGGGAAACGTGTTCCCCGTGTCGGCGAAACGTAATCACTGCCTCTTTTCGCCTTGTATTTTCTTCTACGGGCAACATGGAACGAGAGGATATCCGTGCTGAAATTTAAACTTATTCAGGGTTCGTTTGGCCTTTGTATACACTAATTGTGATTCTTAGGCATTTAATGTCCATACTTCAAATCTGAACTTCAAATACATGCTCCAGTTCACGAAAATGGCTAGAAAAATTATACATGTGTCCTTGGGTGGATGTTTAGGTCCCATGCCAGGAATGGGAATGAACTACAACCGTACCAGCGTCCTGGCTCGTCGTCAAATATTTGGAATCTCGGTTTTTAAATCCTCGTAAATCCTAAACTCACCAGAAAGTCATCAAAGGTGTCATAGTGTCACATCATGGCACATATATGTTATGGTAAAAACATTGTCCAATTTGGGCCAAGCTTTATTACAATTCGGAGCTTCTCTCAAAGAAGTCTCGTGGTTCCGATTGGGAAACGTGTTCCCCTTGTCGCGAAACGTAATCACTGTCTCTTTTCGCCTTGTATTTTCTTCTACGTGCAACATGGAACGACAGGATATCCATGCAGAAATTCAAACTTATTCACGGTCCGTTTGGCCTTTTTATACACTAATTGAGATTCTTTGGCATTTAATGTCCATAATTCAAATCTGAACTTCAAATACATGCTCCAGTTCACCAAAATGGCTAGAAAATTTTACATGTGTCCTTGGGTGCATGTTTAGGTCCCATGCCAGGAATGGAAACGAATTACAACCGTACCGGCATCCTAGCTCGTCGTCAAACATTTGGAATCTTGGTTTTTAAATCCCCGTAAATCCTAAACTCTCCAGAAATGACAGGACATCCGTGCTGAAATTTAAACTTATTCAGGATTCATTTGGCCTTTTTATACACTAATTGAGTTTCCTAGGCATTTAATGTCCATAATTCAAATCTGAACTACAAATACATGCTCCAGTTCACCAAAAGGCTTGAAAAGTTATACATGTGTCCTTGGGTGCATGTTTAGGTCCCATGCCAGGAATGGGAATGAATTACAACCATACCGGCATCCTGGCTCGTCCTCAAACATTTGGAATCTCGGTATTTAAATCCCCGTAAATCCTAAACTCACCAGAAAGTCATGAAAGTTGGCATGGTGTCACGTCATGGCACATATATGTCGTGGTAAAAACATTGTTCAATTTGGGCCAAGCTTGATTACAAACCTCTTACAAACTGGAGCTTATCTCAAATAAGCCTTGTGGTTCCGATAGGGAAACATGTTCCCCTTGTTGGCGAAACGTAATCATTGCCTCTTTTCACCTTATATTTTCTTATACGGGCGACATGGAACGACAGGATATACGTGCTGAAATTTAAACTTATTCAGGGTTCTTTTAGCCTTTTTATACACTAATTGAGTTTCTTACGAATTTAATGTCCATAATTTAAATCTAAACTTCAAATACATTCTCCAGTTCACCAAAATGGCTAGAAAAATTATACATGTGTTGTTGGGTGCATGTTTAGGTCCCATACCAGGAATGGGAACAAATTACAACCGTACCGGCGTCCTAGCTTGTCCTCAAACATTTGGAATCTCGGTTTTTAAATCCCCATAAACCTAAACTCACCAGAAAGTCATGAAAGTTGGCATGGTGACACGTCATGCCACATATATGTCGTGGTAAAAACATTGTCCAATTTGGGTCAAGCTTTATTACTAACCTCTTACAAACCAAAGCTTCTCTCAAAGAAGCCTCGTGGTTCCAATAGGGAAACGTGTTCCCCTTGTCGGCGAAACGTAATGACTGCCAGTTTTCGCCTTGTATTTTCTTCTACGGGCAACATGGAATGACAGGATATCCGTGCTGAAATTTGAACTTATTCAGGGTTCGTTTGGCCTTTTTATACACTAATTGAGATCCTTAGGCATTTAATATCCATAATTCAAATCTGAACTTCAAATACATGCTCTAGTTCACCAAAATGGCTAGAAAAATTATACATGTGTCCGTGGGTGCATGGTTAGGTCCAATGCCAGGAATGGGAATGCATTACAACCGTATCGGCGTCCTGGCTTGTCGTCAAACATTTGGAATCTCGGTTTTTAAATCCATGTAACTCCTAAACTCACCAGAAAGTCATCAAAGGTGGCATGGTGTCACATCATGACACATATATGTTGTGGTAAAAACATTGTCCAATTTGGGCCAAGCTTTATTACAAACCGACGCTTCTCTCAAAGAAGTCTCATGGTTCCGATTGGGAAACGTGTTCCCCTTGTCGCGAAACGTAATCACCGCCTCTTCTCGCCTTGTATTTTCTTCTACGGGCAACATGGAACGACAGGATATCCGTGCTGAAATTTAAACTTATTCACGGTTCGTTTGGCCTTTTTATACACTAATTGAGTTTCCTAGGCATTTATTGTCCATAGTTCAAATCTAAACTACAAATACATGCTCCAGTTCACCAAAACGGCTTGAAAAGTTATTCATGTGTCCTTGGGTGCAAGTTTAGGTCCCATGCCAGGAATGGTAATGAATTACAACCGTACCGGCATCCTGGCTCGTCCTCAAACATTTGGAATCTTGGTTTGTAAATCCCCGTAAATCCCAAACTCACCAGAAAGTCATGAAAGTTGGCATGGTGTCACGTCGTGGCACATATATGTCGTGGTAAAAACATTGTCCAATTTGGGCCAAGCTTTATTACAAACCTCTTTCAAACCGGAGCTTCTCTCAAAGAAGCCTTGTGGTTTCGATAGGGAAACATGTTCCCCTTGTGGGTGAAACATAATCACTGCCTCTTTTTACCTTATATTTTCTTCTACGGGCAACATGGAACGGCAGGATATCCGTGCTAAAATTTGAACTGATTCAGGGTTCGTTTGGCCTTTTTATACACTAATTGAGTTTCTTAGGCATTTAATGTCCATAATTCAAATATAAACTTCAAATACATGCTCCAATTCACCAAAATGGATAGAAAAATTATGAAAGTGTCCTTGGGTGCATGTTTAGGTCCCATGCCAGGAATGGGAACGAATTAGAACCATACCAGCGTCGTAGCTTGTCCTCAAACATTTGGAATCTCGGTTTTTAAATCGCCGTAAATCCTAAACTCACCAGAAAGGCATGAAAGTTGGCATGGTGTCACCTCATGGCACATATATGCCGTGGTAAAAACATTGTCCAATTTGGTCCAAGCTTTATTACAAACCTCTTACAAATCGGAGCTTCTCTCAAAGAAGCCTCGTGGTTCCGATAGGGAAACGTGTTCCCCTTGTCGGTGAAATGTAATCACTGCCTCTTTTGCCTTGTATTTTCTTCGACGGGCATCATGGAACGATAGGATATCTGTGCTGAAATTTAAACTTATTCACGGTTCGTTTCGACTTTTTAAACACTAATTGAGATTCTTAGGCATTTAATGTCCATAATTCAAATCTGAACTTCAAATACATGCTCCAGTTCACCAAAATGGCTAGAAAAAATATACATGTGTCCTTGGGTGCATGTTTAGGTCCCATACCAGGAATGGGAATCAATTACAACCATACCGGCATCCTGGCTCGTAGTCAAACATTTGGAATCTCAGTTTTTAAATCCCCGTAAATCCTAAACTCATGAGAAAGTCATCAATGGTGGCATGGTGTCACATCATGGCACATATATGTTGTGGTAAAAACATTGTCCAATTTGGGCCAAGCTTTATTACAAACCGGAGCTTCTCTCAAAGAAGTCTCGTGGTTCCGATTGGGAAACGTGTTCCCCTTGTCGCGAAATGTAATCACTGCCTCTTTTCGCCTTGTATTTTGTTCTACGAGCAACATGGAACGACAGGATATCCATGCTGAAATTTAAACTTATTCACGGTTCGTTTGGCCTTTTTATACACTAATTGAGTTTCCTAGGCATTTAATGTCCATAATTCAAATCTGAACTACAAATACATGCTCCAGTTCACCAAAACGGCTTGAAAAGTTATACATGTGTCCTTGGGTGCATGTTTAGTTCCCATGCCAGGAATGGGAATGAATTGCAACTGTACCGGCGTCCTGGCTCGTC
Organism: Triticum aestivum; assembly: GCF_018294505.1. Taxonomy (NCBI): domain Eukaryota; kingdom Viridiplantae; phylum Streptophyta; class Magnoliopsida; order Poales; family Poaceae; genus Triticum; species Triticum aestivum. The sequence goes on along the minus strand of NC_057806.1, from coordinate 324,384,281 downwards.
CTCAAATATTTGGAATCTTGGTTTCTAAATCCCCATAAATACAAAACTCACCAGAAAGTCATCAAAGGTGGCATGGTGTCACGTCATGGCACATATATGTCGTGGTAAAAACATTGACAATTTGGGCTAAGCTTTATGACAAACCTCTTACAAATCGGACCCTATCACAAGAACCCTCGTGGTTTCGATACGGAAAGGTGTCCTCTTGTGGGCCAAATGATAATCACTCCCTCTTCTAGCCTCGTATTTTCTTCTACACGCAACACGGAACAACGAGAGATTCGCGCTGGACTTTGAAATTATTCAGGGTTCATTTGACCTTTTTATTCATTAATTAAGCTCCCTGGTCTCGAAACTTCCTTCTTTGGTTCAGCTCTCAGGGCCACCTTACACACTAATAAAATCATCAGCTTCCTTCCCCACTCATCGCCCTCACTTTAAGACAAAAAATCCAATTCAATTCAAATATCGGAATCATACCTCCAGCGTTGAGTTTTCTAGGCATTTAATGTCCATAATTCAAGTCTGAACTACAAATACATGCTCCAGTGCACCAAAATGGCTAGAAAAACGTACATGTGTCCTTGGGGTGCATGTTTAGGTCCCATGGAACGAATGGGAATAAATTTAACTGTCTCGCCATCCTGGCTTGTCCACAAACATTGTGAATCTCGGTTTTTAAATCTATGTAAATCCAAAATTCACTAGGAGATCATGAAACTTGGCATGGTGTCACTACATGGTACATATAATTGTCTAATTTGGGCGAAGCTATATTACAAGCCTCTTACAAATTGAATCTTCTCGCAACCCTCATGGTTCCGGTAGGGAAACATGCCCGTCTTGTGGGCAAAATGATAATCGCTGCCTCTTCTCGCCTTGAACTTTGTTTTCTATAGGCAACATAGAATAACAAGAGTGTCGTGCTGAAATTTGAATTGTTCAGGGTTTGTTTGGCCATTGTATATATTAATTAAGTTTTCTAGGCATTTAATGTAGTCCATAATTCAAATTTGAACTACAAGCATAGTCAGAATCCCCACCCAACTACTAGAATCCTACGACTTCACGACCCTACAGAAGCATGTCGATCCAAATCCCACTATGAATCCGGATTAGGTAGAATCCATGTTGAGTCGCGATCCAAGTCATAGAATCCTGTACAAAACTATACAATCCCGACTGTACTATGGACTATGTCTGATTCTACTAATTTATCTAAGCCGTTTGTTTAGTTGTAGCAAAATACTATGCCATCATCCAAACCCCTTTTCATATACCTCATGGACCTTTATTCCCCTCCCAAGCCCAAACACTCAGCTGTCGACACCTTTGATCTAGCTCTCAGAAACCCTAGATCGAAATTGAGGATTAGGTTTGTTAATAGATGCAATTAGCGTGAAAAGGAGGATGCTTCAAGATTGATCAGAGAATGAGAGCAAGACCCTTCAAGGTCTAGCACTACAGGTCAGGTAGATAAGTGATCGACTATTCACGCACTCTAAAAACAAGTGGAATACAATTAGCATTGATGTGCACGTTCTTTGCTTCATATTTAGTATCAAAATTCTATAGAACCAATATAAATTTCTTGTGTGCATACAAAACATCTTATTTGAGTAAATCTAGTAGAATCCTCGATTCCACGACTTGATCTTACGACTTGATTCTGTCTGAGGAAAATCAATCCGACTCCGAATCCCGACTCTGACTACCTTGCAAGCACATGCTCCAGTAAAGCAAAAATGAGTGGGAAATCATACATGTATCATTGGGTGCATGTTTAGGTCTGATTTAAGGAATGGGAATGAATTAGAAACTTCTCGTCATCCTAAAACATTGAGAATCTCGGTTTTTAAATCCCAGTAAATCAAAAACTCACCCAAAAACATGAAACTTGGCATGGTTTCATGACATGGCACATATATGCCTTGGTAAAAAATCGTCCAGTTTGAGACAAGGCACACACATTAATAGCCAACAAAGTCTTTTTTGAAACAAATAGCTGACACATTAATATCGCAAACAGTTGTATTATATGAACCATGTCAAATTTTAACCATACTCGATGGCTTGCGTGCAGTTGTTTGTTTAGACGGGACGAGCGTGAAAAGTCCGCCGTGCAGGCTCGACGGGACGTGTGCGAGCAGTCCGCCGCGCAGGCTCGACGGGACGCGTGCATCCTGTCCACCTCGCAGGCTCGATGGGACACGTGCAAGCAGCAAGGCCACCCATGCTCACCGGGAAGCGAGCTCTTTGACCTCCATGCACCAGCCGCCGCCCGCCTCGCTCACAACTTCTCCATTAATGGGTTAATTAAAGCACCTGGACGGAGGGTGTTTGCTTGTGATCCTATGGATGCATTTGCTTTGTTCGTGTTTTCAACTCATATTCCGGCCTAATTTAAATTGCCACATAGGGCAACGGACACTAGGACGACAAATAAAATGACAATGGATAATACGACGAAATATTTACAATGGCACAGATAATAATTGTTTTACATATTCCAGATAATTTAAAATGTCACATGCAGCAAAGACCGGAAGACACGGGGGCAAGAGAAGAAGGAAATGACAGACAACGATCTGGGTCGCTACTGTCTCTACTCATCGATGGATCACCGGGCGACGAGTTCCTCCAACTCCTTATTCAAATCCTCACGACTTAGCTTTAAAGCAGCCACGGATTCCTCCACCTCCTACCCGCACTCGATCCGGAGCTTCCTCAAGTCGCCCATCAGTTCCTTGATGACCGCTGTCAGCGTCATCCATGAGGCACTTCTCTGCTCATGCAGCATGTTCCATCCGGCGGCATCATCCTCCTTCTCGGCGAGTGCCTTGAGGAGCTTCGCATTGTCACCCATGAGTTGCTCGATGAGGCCAGTCGCCTTGTCAACCGAGGCATCGTTGATCTCGAGAAGCTTCATCAAGTCGTCGACCAGCTCCGGCTACTTAATGAGGCCAGCGAGAATGCCATGGTCGCCGGCCAAGGACTTCAGGAAGTCCATCTCGTCGCAATGGCCGACACGGCGAGTGTGCTTGTGAGAGCCCTCGCGTGCCTGTGAGAGCTTGTTTGAGGGCTCGGCGGTGCGCCGGGACATCTCTGATGCGGCTGCCGCTTCACGGCGGGACCTATCTAGTGCTTTTGCGGCCTTGGTCTTTGTTGCCTGGTTATATGTCCACCCGAAACTCCTCCTACCGGTCATGGTGGAATGACTTGACAGGAAAGACCAGTTTTGTGGGTTATGAGGAGAGAATCTGTGAAGTAATATTCGAGTGGGTAGTTTTTACAGCCCAGTGCTAAGTGTAAACACATATTAGTTTGATAGGTGTGAACAAATTTTCAATTACTTATTGCCTTGTAATCTACAATGTGACGAGAAACAAGGTCAAAATTTATTGATGGTTCTGGGCCTACAAGGCCCGGTCTGTTGTTCTGGCTCATCGCAAACAGTTCTGGCTCATCGCGCCTCCCACGGGGTGCCAGAAGGTAAAGCACGTGTGTCGGTGTCAAAACCGGCGGATCTCGGGTAGGGGGTCCCGAACGGTGCGTCTAGGCCGGATGGTAACAGGTGACAAGGGACACGAAGTTTTACCCAGGTTTGGGCCCTCCCGATGAAGGTAAAACCCTACGTCCTGCTTGATTAATATTGATGACATGGGTAGTACAAGAGTAGATCTACCACGAGATCGAGGAGGCTAAACCCTAGAAGCTAGCCTATGGTATGATTGTTGATGTGTATCTTGTCCTACGGACTAAAACCCTTCGGTTTATATAGACACCGGATAGGGTTAGGGTTACATAGAGTCAGTTACAATGGTAGGAGATCTTCATATCCATATCGCCAAGCTTGCCTTCCACGCCAAGGAAAGTCCATCCCGGACACGGGACGAAGTCTTCAATCTTATATCTTCATAGTCCAGGAGTCCGGCTGAAGGTATAGTCCGGCTATCCGAACACCCCTAATCCAGGACTCCCTCAGTAGCCCCTGAACCAGGCTTCAATGACGACGAGTCCGGCGCGCATATTGTCTTCGGCATTGCAAGGCGGGTTCCTCCTCCAAGTACTTCATAGAAGATTTTGAACACAAAGATAGTGTCCGGCTCTAAAAAATAAGTTTTCACATATTGCCGTAGAGAGAATAATATTTACACAAATCTAATCTGCTGACGTACTCCGTAGTGTGACATCACACCACGGCCAAGCTTTTATTCGAATCGTTTTACTGTCCCATCTCAGCGCGTTATGCGAGGCGGTTTCCTTGGCACGTCTTGTTAAAGAAGAGATCGTGTCCCCCTTATTCCGGGATTCTCATCAATACGGGCGTGGGTAACCCAACCGCTTCTAGGACTCCTAGATTATAGGCAAGTCCAAACAGACACGGAGAGGATGCTTGATATCCACCCTCTTTATAAAGGGACAAGGCTTTTATTTTTCCCTCCCGTGCTCAATCGAATCCTTCCCCTGCCTCAAGCTCAAACGCCCAAAGTTTAGGTCAGGTGCTCCGAACCTTCAATCATGTCCGGATCTAGCCTTCAAGGCCGATGGGTGCCCTCCTCCGTCACGGAAGAAGACATCAAAAAGTTGAGGGAGGCCAAATATCTGACTACCGAGATCTTGCATCGGCTGCCTCCCCGGGGGCAGGCCGTCCCTTCCCCCGAACCCAACGAGAGTGTCGTGTTCGTCTCACACTTCCTCCGAGGTCTAGGCCTTGCTCTGGATCCTTTCATTAGGGGTTTGATGTTTTACTACGGGCTAGATTTTCATGATCTAGCTCCGGACTCCTTTCTTCATATCACGACATTTATTATCGTGTGCGAGGCCTTCCTCCGGGTTACCCCTCACTTTGGCCTATGGCTCAAGACCTTTGAAGTGAAGCCGAAGCTGGTCGAGGGGCAACATGCAGCGTGTGGAGGTGCCGCAATACGCAAGATGACGGGAGCTCCGTGGCCCAAAGGTTCCATCCCAAAGGTGTCTGAATTGTGGCAACATGAGTGGTTCTACATCACGGCTCCTAGAAGTGGCAAGTGGTGGCCCCCCTATTTTCCGCTCGGGCCCCCCACCACAACTGATGTCATGGATCAGCAGAGGTCTGAGCTGGGGGCCAGCCAAGGATGTGCCTATACTGCAAGGCCGCATTCGAGATCTCTTCAATGGAGATTTCAGTTTGGTTGCGGTGATACAGGTCATGCTAGCTCGTCAAGTCCAGCCTTGCAAACGCCGGCCCCTTCGCCTGTGGGAGTTCAACCCCGAGGGACCACGTGCCATTCAAAATTTTCTCGGCCTGACGCACGAGGAGATGTACAAGTCATTCTTCGGACCTCAGACGGAGTGTCCGGAAATCACCGAGGACGTGGGCCTGAGTAGTAACCGCACCGCCGAACAGGTAAGGCATCTTCCGGCCAAACATATTTTCTCTACTTTGTTGCGAAGTTATTTCTGAGAGTTCGCCTTTTGACCAGGACTGGCTAACAAGGGCGAAGTTGATTCGGTGTTCGGCCCCCCTCCCTGAGGGTTTGGAAAATCCGTTATTGGAAAAGATGCTCCAGACCGCACCTTGCCCAGAGCCCTTGAAGGAAGATACCGTGGAGGGTAATGCGGGCGGACGCGGGCCCCCAACGCTGCCCATCCTAGCCGAGGGAGCGAGCGTCTCCATGAGGGAAGGCGACCAGAAGAGGAAAAGGACTGGCCCGGGGATTCGGAAGCCGAAGCTTCCAAACAGGAGAAGAAGTCTCCCACGGAGGGTCCTACCTCGGGGGGCGCTGTTGCCGCACAAAGTCCGTGGGGGGATCAATTCTCCCATGAGTCGTAAGTGACCCGAAATACCTTTAATAGTGCAGTTATGCCATTTTTCGTCTGAGAAAATAACCACCGCATATATTTTGCAGTTCGGGCCTTAGCCCCTCTCAAATGAGCTCATCTTCGGGGGATCTTCTTCCAGAGATGATGGAGAGTGAAACGCCTCCTCCGGACTCCTCTGCTCCAGAAGCGGGCGACCCTGAAGTGTCGTCGTGGAGGGCCTCTCCAAGCCCGGTGAGGCCAGAAGATAATCCCATTGACCCTCGAAGCTCCCAATGTTCGGCTCCCAAAAAGAGCAGACAAAAGAGTCTGGCACCGTCTAGTGTGTGATCGGATGTTTCGAGGGAGTTGGTGGGGCGAGCGGCCATTTTAGACGAACACCGTGTGCTGATGAACACGGTGATGGAGAGAATATCGTCCGCTGAAAGCGGATTGCATGAAGCTTTTACGAGTCTACTGACAGGCTTTGAGGTACGTAAAAGAATGTATGATAACCCTGCACATGTTAGGTGTGCCCTGTGTAGATAGTAGCCCCTGAAACTCTGGTTGTCGTCGGAAATGACGATGAACAGAGGATCATATTCCTAGGAAATAACCATACTGCCTTTATGTGCAGGTGATGGAAGCTCCGGTGGCTAGCCGGACTAGCGAGTTTGCCCATTTAGAACGGCAGTTGGATGCAGCAGACGCCGACATTGAGCTTGTTAACAAAAGGCTTGACGAGGCACAGGGAAAGTACCAATATCTGGTAAACGCCACATAGGAAGAGCAGCATGATGCCAGTATCTTAAATATGTTGTGACTGCAGATGGAGCTGCCACTGTTGAAGCCTTGCGGGCAGAACTTGCCTGAGCCAAGGAACAAGCGAGGTTAGGTAATGCAGCTGCTGTGAAGGTGGCCGAAGAGTTGCAAGCCGAGAAGGCCGCGCATGGCGAGACCCGAGAAAAGATGGCCAAGATGGCTGTGGAATTAAAAACCACCGCCGACCAGTGCCTGGTTCTCGAAAAGGAAAATCAAGCGAAGGCATCGGACCTTGAGAAGGCTGCTGCGACGAAAAAGGATCTCCGCTCTGCTATGAGGGCAAAGAAGGAGGAGTTGCGGGAAGCCGGGGATATTGTAGCTGGGAAATCCTTTATGTTGCGGAGGAAATTCGGAGATCCACGGTATGCTCCTCTGGATCGGCTGTGGAGTTCGGAGGATGTGTATATGGATTTGGCGGCGAGCGCTGCCGATGCGGCCAAGTACTTCCAGGGTCAGACAAACCGTGGAGTAGACTAGCTGTTTTGGAGACAATTCCATTCTCCCGAGCGTCCACTTTCATTGACTGACCAATTAGCCGAATGGGCCGAACTAAACAGGTTGTCCGGACTCTCTATGAGGTCTGTTGTGGATCGGCTGTGGCCGGGAAGATCAAAACCAAACAGCTATTTCAGCTTGGTGCAGCAGTTCCTTGACGTGGTGCCGCACATTAATGCGATGAAGAGGTCGGCGTGCATAGAGGGCGCACGGATGGCCTTTGCCCGTGTTAAGGCATACTGGGCGGAGATGGATGCTACCAATGTTGCATCGCGGGATTCGGCTATAGGTTGAAAGGCTGCTAAGCACTATTTTGAAGTTCTTGAGGGTGCCCATTTGATAGAGACCCAGTGCTCAAAAAATATTATGTTTGAGTGATATGTAATCTCATTGTAAGCTAAATGCTTTTATAAATTTTTATAAGGCTATTTTTATACTTTTGCCTGAAAGTAATATGATGCCTCATGGGCGGCCGTTTATGTATACATGTGTATAACCTGAAAGATTGCAGTCGTTGGCTTCAGCCCCCATGCATATAATGCGGAGGTGCTCCCAAGAACACGCGTTCACACTTACCCCAACGTCTTGGTCCTATTAAGGAGGTGATAGCGGAGCGAGCGAGGCAACTGGACTATAATGATTTAGCACTTTCACTTAGCCATAGGAGTTTGACAGTGGGGCTACTAGATAGCCCCTGGTGGCTCCGCACTCTCCCGGTTCCGGGGTGCATACATGCCTGGCCGGAAAATGGCCCTTCGTTAAGGCAGAGGAATTCTAACATTCCCACAGGTCATCGAGTGGTTGACCAGTCTCACGCTATATCATGACAGTCAGTTTTCGGCTTTCTCTACTGACGTGCTCGTCCGGATGAACCAGGGCACAATCGTAGTAGTTCTCCTGGTGCTACCTTAGGCGATAAAGCGGAATGTAAGGCCCCAAAACACAGGAGCCGGGCAAACCCAACATTTGACCAAAGATAATGATTCGGAGCTAATGCATATAGGGCCAAACTCGCGACGCTGAACACTCCCTAAGGTATTCGGTCTTTGTGGTATAAACCAGGCCTAAATAATGGCCTTTGTAAGAAGCCCCTTGTGTCTAGGTACGTGCATTGTTCTGGCATGGCCACATGCCAAGACGTCAGCATCCTTCTCAACGGTGGATATGTATCAACAAGAGACAGTAAAAAAGGTTTACGCAGGGTCTTAATCTAAAAAGAATCCTTGGAGCGGGTCCCTGCTGCACGTCTGCGTCTGTGTCTCCGTTGTGCCGTATCCTGGACGGGTGTAGCACGATGATCGTCTGTAAAAGAGAGGAAGTTAAGTGAAAAAGTTGTCGTGCAAAAAGGATAGTTTTTAAAGAAACCATGTGTAATTCAAGATGATAAGAAATTGCCACTTGTCTGCGCGCGTTGAGCCCCTTGTATTGACAAATAGGGGTGTGACCACTTATTTCCGTATAAATAGTGACGTCGGACTTGATTAGTTGTAGCTGAGGTCTTGACGACCTATTGGATGCTTTCGTTTGTCCGGGCACCTTTAGTGTGCGGCGGCCAAGGCAGCCTCACTCTCTTTGGCGTGCAGAGATCGCTTGATATTTCCGTGCACTGTAATGATGCCACATGGACTGGGCATCTTGAGTGTGAGGGAGGCGTAGTGCGGTATTGCATTAAAGTGAGTGAAAGCTTCGCGTCCGAGCAGTGCTTGATAGCCACTTTGAAACGGAGCGATGTGGAAAGTTAAATGATCGCGACAGAGGTTATCGGGGGAGCCGAATATAACTTGTAGTAAGAGGGATCCCATACAACGAGCCCCTGGGCCTGGCGTTACTCCTTTAAAGGTAGTATTGCTATGGCGAATTTGTGTTGGGTCTAACCCCATCCTGCGGATTGTATCCTGATATATTAGGTTTAGGCTACTGCCGCCATCCATCAAGACCCTTGTGAAGTGATATCCGCCAATTACTGGGTCTAATACCAGGGCAGCCCATCCTGCGTGTCCGATACTTGCTGAGTAATCCCGATGGTCGAAAGTGATCGGTTGAGATGACCAGTGGCAGGAATTCGTAGTGATAGGCACTTGGGTATACTTTCCTGGGAGTGCCGTATTGTTTTTCCCTTAATTATATGTAACATGTTTACTGTTTTGACTTCTCGTGGAAATTTCTTTTGTTCTGCCGTGTCTTGCTTGGGAGGCTCGTCCTCGTCTTCACTTGGTGTATCCTCCCCCTTATGTACGGCGTTGAGCTTGCCGGACTTCTTGAAGACCCAACATTCTCTGTGGGTATTATTAGCAGGTTTACCAGGGGTACTATGGATCTGACATATTTGGTCCAAAATTTTGTTGAGGCTGGACAGTTCATCCCTGGTGCCTTTAGGCGGCTTTTGACCTGGCCAAGAGCTTTTGAATCCGGCGTTTACTGTCACGCCTTTCGTGCCGTCTTCTTTATTCCGACATTTGTTATTGTTGTTGCGCCGTGATTTCCCGTTTCCATCTCTAACTTCAGATGTACTAGGGTCACTGGTGTTGCATCTGGCTAGCCAGCCGTCCTCCCCCGCGCAAAAGTGGGTCATGAGGTTTGTTAATGCGGCCATCGTTCTCGGCTTATTTTGGCCGAGGTGTCTGGCAAGCCATTCGTCACGGACGCTATGCTTGAAAGCTGCTAAGGCTTCGGCGTGCAGACAGTCGACAATCTGGTTCTTTTTAGTAAGAAACTTGTTCCAAAGCTTTCGGGCTGACTCTTCGGGCTGTTGAGTTATATGACTTAAATCGTCCGCATCCGGAGGTCGGACATAAGTCCCTTGAAAATTTGCCCGAAAGGCATCTTCGAGCTCTTCCCAACTTCCGATCGAGCTTTCGAGGAGGCCTTTGAGCCAGTGACGAGCTAGCCCTTTGAGCTTGAGGGGTAGGTACTTGATGGCGTGGAGATCATCTCCTCGAGCCATATGGATGTGAAGGATGTAGTCCTCAATCCAGACCCCAGGGTCTATTGTTCCGTCATATGCCTCTATGTTTACGGGCTTGAATCCCTCTGGAAATTCATGGTCCAGCACCTCATCGGTGAAATATAGGGGGTGTGCGGCGCCCCTGTAGCTGGGTGTACCGCGTTGTTCAGATGTTTGTTGTGTTGCATTGTATGCTGGGACGCGCTTGCGTGGTCCATAGATGGATCTTGTTGCGCCATCCTCTGGGTGCGGGCCCTTGCATGGATCGCTATTGTATGGTGAGCGGCGTTGTATGCCGCTCTGCATTGGTAGAGGGGTCGTCTATCCGACCAGGTGGCTGCTTTGATATTTGGTTGTGGGGGTTCTGAGGCCTCCTCATCGAATTCGGGTAGCAGCTTCCGCTTCGGGTAGCTCTTGAAGGGGCGATTGTCGCCGTACCTTGCTGCAGTGCTGAGTATTTTACTCCATCTGAATTGGAGTGTGTCTTGCGCGGCCTTGAGCCTTTGCTTCTGCTTTTTCAGGCTCCTCGCGGTGGCAACAAGCCTTTTACGGGCAGTCTGTTGCTCCGGGTGTCTGTCCGGCGTTATGTTGTCCGGACCATTATCCTTGATAGGATTTGTTTGTTTGGTTTGATTATCCGGATTGCCGTTGTCCGGCAACGGTTCGCCCTGCTCCAGCGTTGGGTCTGTGTGATCGCTATTTCTATCGAGGCGGGATTTGGGGCGGCGCTTGCGTCGCCGCTTTGACTACTTTTTGAGGGAACAAGACTTCGGTGCGTCCTTCCGCTCCTCGTCGTCATCTTTTGGTGCGTCCACCATGTATACGTCATATGACGAGGTGGCGTTCCAGGGCCCAATAGGCGCTGGTTCTTCATCGTCTCCTTCATCGGCGTCCATACCATCGATGTCTTCAGAGTCGAAGTCGAGCATGTCGGTTAAGTCGTCGACAGTGGCTACAAAGTGGGTGGTGGGTGGGCTTTGAATTTCTTCATCGTCCGTACCCCAACCTTGCTGACCTAGTCCGGCCAGGGCTCTCTTGATAAAGAGAGAGACTTCGGTGACTTCAGGATGTCGCCAAAAGGCGAGTGCTGAAAGATGTCCGCAGCAGTGAGCTCCATGATCGGTGCCCAATCGGATTCGATCGGCAGGGGCGCGGGGAGCTCGGAGTCCGGAGAGGAGTCCGGCTCCTTGGAGTCACGGGTCTCGCAGAGTACGGGGCTGGTGCTTGGCTGAATCGCCGTTGGGGTTGCAGCCCCCGAGGTGGCGTCCAACCGCCCATCCTCGATCGGCGCAGTTGGCTCTGAATTAAGGGTCGGAGCCGATGCGGATGCAGCCTCCGGGGCACTGTTCGGCGATAGAGCTAGATCATGCTCATCGTGACAGTGTGGCGCGCTCGGCAGTGGCTCGAATCCGTCGAAGATCAAGTCTCCGCGGATGTCAGCCGTGTAGTTTAAATTTCCGAATCTGACCTGACGGCCAGGGGCGTAGCTTTCGATCTGCTCCAGACGGCCAAGTGAATTGGCCCGCAGTGCGAAGCCGCCAAAAACGAAGGTCTATCCGGGGAGGAAGGTCTCGCCCTGGACTGCATCGCTATCAATGATCGTAGGAGCCATCGAGCCTGACGGCGATGACACAGAGGAACTCTTAATGAAAGCACCAATGTCGGTGTCAAAACCGGCGGATCTCAGGTAGGGGGTCCCGAACTGTGCGTCTAGGCCGGATGGTAACAGGAGACAAGGGACACGAAGTTTTACCCAGGTTCAGGCCCTCTCGATGGAGGTAAAACCCTACGTCCTGCTTGATTAATATTGATGATATGGGTAGTACAAGAGTAGATCTACCACGAGATCGAGGAGGCTAAACCCTAGAAGCTAGCCTATGGTATGATTGTTGATGTGTATCTTGTCCTACGGACTAAAACCCTCTGGTTTATATAGACACCGGATAGGGTTAGGGTTACATAGAGTCGGTTACAATGGTAGGAGATCTTCATATCCATATCGCCAAGCTTGCCTTCCACGCCAAGGAAAGTCCCTCCCGGACACGGGACGAAGTCTGTCCAGGAGTCCGACTGAAGTTATAGTCCGGCTATCCGAACACCCCCTAATGCAGGACTCCCTCAACGTGGTTGCTCGCCATTGAGGCGGCCGCGGCGTGCTCTGCTCCTCGTTGAGGCGACCGTGGTGCGCTCTGCTTGTGTCCATCCATGCGTTTTCTCGCCATTAAGGCGGCCGTGGCGCACTCCGCTCTAGCATCCCTGCGTGCGCTCTGCTCCCCATTAAGGAAAAATTACAATGGCAGTAGTTAATAATTGTCTTACATATTTAGGATAATTTAAAATGGCACATACGGCAAGGCCTAGAACCCTCACGACCTACATATGCATACAATTATTATAAAATATAGGCTAAAAGACTGAGCTATCGGCCTTTCGACGACGGTCTTCTCAGAGTCCATGATTAGCATAGCACCCTTGTGGTCGTTCACTCCAAGTGTCCCGACCCACCTCCGCCTACGGAGATGCTGGCACTGTGAGGCTCTTGGGGGTGTTGGGCCTCTTTCAGAAGAGCGTGACAGCGTGCAATTGTGCGCATGATATCTCCATGGAACCGCTCCATTTCCATGTCTCTGGCCTGGTAGAAAATTATGTCCATCACCTGCATCCTCAAAATATCATGTTGGTGATGTTCTACTTCGTCGGGGACATCAACTCCGCCAAGGATGCGCTCTAGCCTGGCCACCACATCATCGGGATCGAGGTTGACATGGCTGCTGCGGGCAATGATGAAGCTGTAGGTTGCATGTGTCTTGACTGAATCATAGAGGTCCTCTTCCCATTCCTTGCGGGGCATCAGGATCTCGATGAGAACTAGTGATGACGGCTCTTCGGGTGGGTCGTCGATCATGCCGCCGAGCAGCTCTGGATCTTTTGCATGGTGGATTGCAAACTGCTCATCACACCTCCTCTGCAATATGTCGATTGTGCCATATACGGCATATAGTTCGCTCCAATGAACTGTTTGCTCATCACACCTTCTCTGCAATATGTCTATTATGCTATTAGGGAGGTCCTCTGCCCGTTTCTATTGTTCCGACTCATCGCAAACAGTTCTTCTGGATCAACCATATGCCCCGCATCGCACATGTAACTAAAATCTAAACCGTGTTTGATGTCTTTGCCATTGCAAACATTTTGCATATATTTTGATGGTTTTTTTACATCCCCATTTGCTATTAATGCATGGCACACAGTTTCGTCAAAGGGTCTCTGATAGTAGTGTCGCATTAGCAGCATCCTGCAGTAGTGAGTCTAAACTGTGTACACATACATATAGCCAGATGCCAAAAAAATACGGCCATGTACGTACATATGAGTGGGGTCTCGAACGCCTAGCTACTCGTGCATACGTACGACCAGGGCACGTGTACATGGAGAGGCAACGGACGGCAGCAACAGCGACCTGTTCATCGGCAGCCAACCGGTTGGGTCAGAATGGAGAAATAGCGTCCTATTCATCGGGAGGCAACAAACTGGGTCAGAATGTGTCATGTTCAACGGGGGGCAACTGGCTTGGACAGGACAGCTAGAATAGGGTCTGGCATGCCGCAGCCGGAGGAAACGACCTTCTGTTCGACCGGCTATGGTCGAAACGGGATCCTGTTCATCGGGAGGGGTATGGCGTACAGTAAAACGGAGGAAACGGACTTGTGTTCGAGCTCCTACGGTCAAAATGCGGTGCTGTTGATTGGGAGGGGTGTGGCATACCGCAAAACAGAGGAAACAAACTTGTGTTGGAGCACCTATGGTTGAAATGGGGTCCTGTTCATCGGGAGGGGTGTGGCGCACCGCAAAACGGGACTCTTCAGCCTACTGTTCATCCACTGTCTACTGCCTCACTCCAGCCTCCACGGGCTACTGTTCATCCACCGTCAACTTTCTCCAGCCTCCACCAGCTATTGTTCATCCACGGGGTCGTGTTCATCCAACCTCCACCGGCTACTGTTCAACCAGCCCTCCACGGGGTCCTGTTCATTCCACCCTCCACCGGATACTATTCAACCAGCCCTCCACGGGGTCATGTTCATCCACCCCAACTGGCTCGGGTGCGGCGGCCTCCTCTCGATTGGGGTCATATCCATCCAGCGGCAACGGCCTACTACTACCACGGGGTCCTATTCATCAAACCCCCACCAAGAAACGTTCATCCAACCCCCAACAACGGCCACTGTTCATCAAGAGGCAGCAGGTTTGATCGGGTTCAGTTAGCAGCAGCAGCGAAGGAATCGCTCGGGTTCAGTTAACAGCCAAGGGATCGACCGCTCGGGTTCAGTAACGTAGCCAGTGCAATCGCTCGGGTTCAGTAAGCGAATGCCTCACCCGGGTTCAGTTAGAGCCCAACGCCTCGCACCCACGTGTTTACATGTATGAGAGAAACGTGCAATCCCTCCATGCATCGCTCGGCCCCGAGCACCCATCGTAATTGGGATGAAAAGCCTCGCTTCTACCACGATTTTTTCCGTCATGGATGGCCCAAAGAATATCATGCAGGTGCGTCTCCGGCCCGCCTAGGATGAAAAGCCCATTTTTTGTCATAATTTTTTTGTCTTAGAACTAGGAGCCCACCACATCTATGATGATACCGGGTTTTGTCACAATTATCGTCATAGAAGTGTCATAAGCATGACAGAAAAACAAATTGTTTGGGCCAAAATGTACAGATGTGTCTTTTTTTGTAGTGGATGGGTGAGGCGGGGAGGCAAGCATAGGCGCTGGGAGATCCCTACGAGGCTAAGATAAAGATAGTACTACTCCAGTCCGTCCATATTTAACTACAAAGGCCACCAACAATAACCCAGGAAAAAATTTGATCATGTTGTCTATTTCCTGGTTTATTGGCCCCCTTTGTATTTTGTGCCAAATTTTGACCAATAATTTAACTAATAAAATGTTAATGCATGTCATAAAAAATTATATCATTGGATTCGCATTTGAACATAGTTTTTGATGATATTACTTTTTATGGCATGCATTAATATTGTGTTACTTAAAATTATGGTCAAAAATTGGCAAAAAATACGAAGGAGACCAATGGAAGTAGCAACCCATGATTTAACTACTCACATGCACACGGTGGAGTAGTAATGTGATTCTCAACTACTTCCTCCCTTACGTCCACTCAATTTGCACGCGATGTATTAATTTGAACATCCATTAAGTAAACAACTTTACACGTGTCAAATTATCACATGGGGTGGATCTTCATACAAAAAATGTGTTCCATTGTGTACCCCGCGTGTGCGTGCAAGGGAATGAGTGTGTGTGTGCACCTATTCTCTTTGTGCACGTACTCCACCAGTGTGCATGAGAGAGGACGGGTACATTCTTCTGGAACCCTTAGCACGTCACTATGATCAATCCACACAAGAAGGTCGCGACAACACCTCCAGATGTGCCACATGGCTTCATGGATGCCCCCCCCCCACACACACATCGTTTTAATCATAATATATTAACTGAGAAAGTGAGAGACACTATGTGGCATGCCATTGGAATTCTAATTTACGTGTTTCACACATACTAGAAGTACTAGTAAGGTACACATGCATTGCACACATGAGATTTGGCAACCAAATTATGAATAAATACCACACTATAGCATGTAAGATTTGAGTCATATATGCATGATGTAGATGTTCCTTTCATTCTTATAGTTCATCTCATTCAAAATCAATTAGTTTTACAAAACAAGTTAATCTATTTTAAGATTCATGGAATTGTGCATTGTAAAGCATAAAGTAAAAAATGGCAATTCATTTAGAAAAAAAGTTTGGCCAATTATGATACGGAAGATTCTAGAACAAGGGAGAAGTGCTTGTGTTTTGAGGTTTGTGCATTATGCTTAAGTTCAACCATGGAGTATTCTACATTGTACATCTGGCAGAATCTAGTAGAATGTAGATGATATCCAACGGCCAGTAGTGCTCGAATTTGCCATCGCTGCACCATCGGATTGGCTTCATCCAACGACCATCTTTCAAAGTTATTCGCACACTATATAGGGGTATAGATATATACTAATGGCAAATCATCTAAAGCCTTTCTACATGCACATTTTTTGTACAAATGTACTCCACCATGCACCCACGCATTTGTATGTGGGAAGGAGTACGTGCGTACACATCTTCTCTTTCGTACACATAGTCCGTGTGTGTGAGAGATACTGAGAAACGGTGATGGAATACATGTCAATGCAATTTGTGTGCAAGAGAGGCCAATATACACACATGTATGTGCATGGGGCCGGCGTGATATACGAGAAGAAAGGGAAGGGGTCGACTGCGCGAGATATCGATAGAGACAGATAGAGGGAAGATCTCTACGAGCGTACAAGCACTGGAATATGAGGGGTGCTGGAAGATGGTGCAAGGGGCCAAGTGTAGGGAGACTGGGAAGGAGTGAACAAGTGCGAGATCGATATTTAAAGAGAGGGGGGCGAGAATGTGCACGGTTGCGTGCAGTGCCATGAAAATTAAATGAGCTAGGGGGCCAAGCATTGATAATCCTTTATGGGGAGGGCCAATTCATCAACTTAAACCATTTTACTAGCAATTGATCTACTGATCACATTCGTATTAGCCTCAATATAGTGATGTTAGGGGGGCAGGACCCTTGCTGCCCCCTGATGTCTACTACACAACTTGTTCTTGTAGACTCGTGTTGGCCCTCCAAGTGCAGAGTTTCGTAGGACAGTAGCAATGTTCCCTCAAGTGGATGACCTAAGGTTTATCAATCCATGGGAGGTGTAGGATGAAGATGGTCTCTCTCAAACAACCCTGCAACCAAATAATAAAAAGTCTCTTGTGTCCCCAACACACCAAATACAATTGTAATTGTATATGTGCACTAGTTCGGTGAAGAGATGATGATACAAGTGTACTAATGATAGTAGATATCAATTTTTGTGATATTGACAATAAAAAACAGCATGTTAGCATGTAACAAAAGTGAGCACAGATGGTATTGCAATGCTTGAAAATGAGGCCTAGTGTCCGTATACTTTCACTAGTGAATCTCTCAACAATGCTAATATAATTGGATCATATAACCATCCCTCAACGTGTGATGAAGAATCACCCAAAAGTTCCTATCTAGCAGAGAACATAAGAAGAAATTATTTGTAGGGTACGAAACCACCTCAAAGCTATTCTTTCCAATCAATCTACCCTAGAGTTCGTACTAAAATAACACCAAGCTATTCTTTCCGATCGATCTAACCAAGAGTTCGTACTAAAATAACACCATATGATACACTTCAACCAACTCTAATGTCACCTAGATACTACAATGTCACTGCGAGTATCAATGAGTTGATTATACGATATGCATCAAACAATTTAAGATTGATAATACTCAATCCAACACAAAGAACTTCAAAGAGTGCCCCAAGATTTCTACCGGAGAAACAAAGACGAGAACGTGCATCAACCCCTATGCATAGATTACCCTAGTGTCACCTTGGGAATCCATGAGTTGAGTACCAAAACACATATCATGTGAATCAATATGATACCCCATTGTCACCACGGGTATTCATAGCAAGACATACATCAAGTGTTCTCAAATCCATAAAAGTACTCAATCTGATAAAACAAAATCTCAAAGGGAAAACTCAATTCACAACAAGATATAGTGGGGAAAACACCATATGATCCGACTATATTAAGAAAGCCCGCGATACATCAAGATCGTGACATCTCAAGAACACGAGAGAGAGAGAGAGAGATTAAACACATAGCTACTGGTAGAAACCTCGGCCTTGAGGGTGGACTACTCCCTCATCATCATGGTGGCCGTTGGGATGATGAAGATGGCCACCGGTGATGATTTCCCCCTCTGACGGAGTGCCGGAATGGGGTCTAGATTAGGTTTTCATGGCTACAGAGGCTTGCAGTGGTGGAACTTCTGATCTATCGACTCCCCTAGGGTTTTTGGAATATTTGGCAATTTATAGGGCGAAGAGGCGGTGCAGGAGGCCACCGAGATGGGCACAACCCACCAGGGCATGCCTGGGCCCCCAGGCGCGCCCAGGTGGGTTGTGCCCCCATCAGGGCACCCCTCTGGTACTTCTTTGGCCCAAGTTGTGTCTTCTGGTGCAGAAAAATTCTCCAAAATGTTTCGCTTCATTTCGACTCTGTTTGGTATTGATTTTCTGTGATGTAAAAAACAAGCAAAAAACATCAACTGTCACTGGGCACTATGTCAATAGGTTAGTCCCAAAAATGATATAAATTTGCTATAAGATGATTGTAAAACATCCAAGAATGATAATATAACAGCATGCATGGAACAATAAAAAATTATAGATACATTGGAGACTTATCACCCCCTGTCTTCGCCACTGTGTGCGCGTCTGAGAGATGAAGCGGAAGGCATGGATGATGAGAGGGGACGATGGATAGATAATGTGTGTATTAGCTATGTAGTCCTATATACACAGGTAGATTGATCGATGTGTACATGGGAAAGAGGGTGAGACCTGACAAGAGATATAGATCGGTTGGTTTGTGTGGAAAACTGGGAAAGACCTAGCTATATATACACACATAGAGGAAAATCGATCGTTGTGCATGCATGTGAGAGATAAAGAATGCCCGAAGTGATGAAGAGGGGGAGGTCTGTGTGTGTGTGTGTGTTTGTGTGTGTGCATGCATGGGAGACCGAACTGAAGAAAAAGATTGCGCATGTGCGAGTGGTCGTGTGTGTGCATGCATGTACGAGAGAAAGTTAGTGGTACAACTATAAAGAGAAGACGACTGTGTGTGTGTAAAAATACTTGGTGAGGTCATAATCAATGTAAACTTGAATTCAAATATTTGAATAAGAGATCATGATGTTTGAAACCCATGCATGCGTGAATATAATTGAGATATGCGTGGTGTGGTTTTGAAACGAGCATGCTCTACTGTATACACATTGAACAAGGTCAAACTGATTTGAATTGGAGATACCGATGGTAGGCATCGTTTGGCCACATTGCATCCATGCATGGACACACTATTCAAATTGGAGATGATGGGTGGCTTTCACAGCTCATATCTAAATGATGTGTGTGTGTGTGCGTGTGTGCATGCATGTGTGTGTGTTGTGTGTGTGTGTGTTATGCATGTTAAACACATTGTACATAGTGTCAAACATGGTTTAGATTCTAAACATCTAGCTAGAGCATACATGTATTATGATTTGAATTCAACATAAAATCGATACACATATTTGAATTTGAGATCGTATGTACATGTAGTTCATATTTACATGGGAATTTACTACTCCTATATTCATGTCATGTGTTCTGAAGATAATATTTAGATGGTTGTATAACTAACGCGAGTACAATCCCAGTCAAATAGGGAAAATGCACTCAAATTTAGTTCATATGCTAGACAGTACAAATTAATTTTTGTTGTTGAGGGAAGTGCAAATGGATCTGGTACTGTACACGTTAAGCTTGCTCTCCCAATTTTTTTAGTTTTTTGTTGTTATTTTTGAATGGCATTTGTAGTAATATAGTAAAACTGGACATCGCTCTCTCTAGTGGGGTGCGAATTGTCTTTTGTTTTGTTTTTTACAAGTTAAGCTTGTTCTCCTGAAATTTCAAGTTGCGCCTTGTTATCCCGAAATGTCAAGCTAGCATCTCTTTGTCTATTGTGCTGCGGAACTCCCTCCTCTTCAACTCACGCCTTGTTATCTCGAAATTTTAATATATATCTTTGTCTCATTGTGCTCCAAAAACTTCCTCCATCTCAATCTGCGCCTTGCTATCCCAAAATTACAACGCGCGCGAAAACTCCCACCTCCTGCGAAATCCCGACACGCAAAATTGCCATTATACACCTGAACTGAAAGACTGCCTAGTTCAAATACATGGGGGTACTTTTGTAACTTACCCCACATTTAGGAAAAGCGCGTACCTAAGCCATGGTTCCCCCTCCCATCCCCTCCGCCCCCATTCGTACACCGAGGCCGCGAAAAGCCGTGAAGCCCCACACCCTCCTCCGTCCGCAACCCAGCCGGAGCCTCTTCCCCGAAGACATCGACCATCGCAACAGCTCGACATCCCTCATCCATTGCACCGCATGAGGATCCTTCATTGAACTCATCGTCTCGCCGGTTCAGCCACCCCGTCCTCCACCACCATGGAGCTGCAACGATGTTCACCTCGTCTATCGCGCCACCTCCATTCCCACAGCGTCGTCTTCACCTGCACCACCGGAACAGTAGCACCATCACTGATTCCTTGGATGAAGCTGAGGCCTACTCGGCGCCACTAAAGAGGTTCTACACTAACCACTGCATTTTCTTCTTGATTGGATCTCACGGTGCTGCTGGCGCTCGTTCCTGAGCCGCCATGGCGTGACTCCATCTACGGCGGCGTCACCAGCCACTTCGTGCACGATGTTGCTCCCTCGGCGGCGACGTCCACATCAGTAGGAGCTACTGCTGCTGCTCCGGCTCTCGCTGGCCATGCTACTGCTTCGGCTCTCGCTTGCACTACTGCTCTGCTCTTGCTCTCGGTCTCTTGCCTAGTCTGCTCTTGCTCTTTCTTGCACTATTGCTCTACTCTTGCTCGCACTACTGCTACATGAGCAGCAGCTCCGGCTCTCGCTTGAGCTCCTCCTGCTACTACCCGAGATGCTGCTACAGGACCAGCCGCCTCTAGCTCTCGCACGCGCTGCTGCTTTGGGTGCTACTGCTATTGCACGACTAGCTGCCCTCGTTGCTCTCTGGTAGTACGTTCCCCGCTGGACCGGCTACCGAGTTAGATCACTGCTACTCTGCCACTAGTGCTCGAGCAGCCAAAACTATTAGTGCACTACTTTTCTGCTACTAGTGCATTCAGTTTCCACAGTAAAATTCAATTTCAATAGGAAAATTCAATTTCGATAGTAAAATTTAGTTTCAACAGTTAAATTTAGTTTTCCCAGTTGAGTTCAGAGATGAGCGGCTGATGTCTTTTACATCTAGCACTTTTTGGTGATGTATTAGTGCACTAATTTTCTGCTACTAGTGCATTCAGTTTCAATAGTAAAATTCAATTTCAACAGGAAAATTCAATTTCGATAGTAAAATTCAGTTTCAATAGTTAAATTTAGTTTGGCAGTTAAGTTTAGAGATGAGCGGCTATTGTCTTTTACATCTAGCACTTTTTGGTCATGTATTTTACATCATCTATTGGAGATGCTATAAGAATACCACTTCAGGTTAACATTGTCTCTCTTGTCTTGCTTCAGCCTCACCATCATACAACTCACCGGTGGTGCTCCAACGACAAGACTCTCCATCACAGCGGAGTAGTAGCATCGGCTCCATCTTAAGATGCCTAAGATCATCTTCCCCTCCTCCGACAGCCACATTAGTCGCAGCATCCTCAGCGACCAACCCAATGATGCTGAGATCAACATAGCTTTGCCAAAGAGGTTGTACACTTGTTTTGCATCGCTTTTTTACTCTACATGTTATATATATCATTCACTCAGCACGTGTAGTAACATGAAATGCAATTAGCTTCTCCTATATGACAAGAAGTGAGGTGACAGGCAACTTAGCTATCCATGATGGACTCTCTCGAAAGCCATCATTATTTATTTCTGCGTGTTTGAGCTGTGCATGTGTAGAAGGGCATGGGAGTTGAGCTAGTAGGGCAGTGGCCTGGGTCCGAAGTAGTAGAAGTAGCAGAAAAACATTTTTGGTGTGTAGGTTTTTGCATGTTCAAGCCTGCCTACTAGAATTGCAAGTGGTTGAAAGGAAAAGTGAAGGAAAAACATAGGAATTGGAAAGTTTCCTATGGTACAAAGGAAATTGTAGGATTTGTTCCTTTAGTGTCTCCTTCAAAGAAAAACCATAGGAATTTTAATATCCACTTGACCACCTTTTCAAATTCCTATTCATGAAGCCCAAGACTAAGTGATAGTAGCATAATATCATTATTACTATACATTTTCTTATGGTTTGACTTAATTTGATCATGCTTCTTTGCATTCCAGTGATCTTCCAATTCTTGTGAACCAAGCACCCAGATTGACAGAAATCATGTGTTTTAAAATTCTCTGCTTTACACATGCATTCCTATCCTATTCCTATGTATTTCCTATCCCTGCATTGTTAGAATCCTCCAATTCAAACAAGCCCTTACAAAATTACTTCTGTTACAGATATGTGTCAAAGAAAATCTTGTGTGGTTTGTCCTGCTCCCGTCGTCCAGCCCAGCTCAGCTGCTCCAACGACGGAAGGGTTCACCACAGTAGGGATAAGCCCTCCAGACTGTCTCTCGCCACCTCAGATATTCTTCCCCGCTGTCGGCAGCCACGACAACTGCATTACCATCATCAACTGAGCAGATAACCTTGAGGACTACACGGGTCTGCAAGAGAGGTCACACTCTTTCATGTGTGCCTACGTTATGCATCGCTTAATATTACATGCTACTTTATTGTCCTGTTCTCCACTTAGACTCCAAGTCAGGTCCAAACTAATGCTTAAACTTGAGTTTTAAATGGTTGTGTGGGGTACATATTGGGACAACAATCAATAGTATCTATCTACTATCTGGTTAATCTCGGGTGTCTATTACTGTGAGTTTCATGTTGGGTAGGAAACAAACAATAAAGGAGCCATTATCTATTTTTTTAACCAAAGCTATTATTTGTCTGCTATAATTGGTTTTGGGTCTATCCACAGGTTGCTACCATCACTCTAGATTCTGCATGCACTCCTGACATAATCTCACTATGTTTTATTCCAATGCATGTCAGTTATTGTACACAATGGTATTGAGCATGTAGAGCAAAAGAGACGAGCCTTGCGTGGCAATAAAATTCCATGCAGACGTCACTCCATAGTGGCCGCAAAATCAACCCCCCTCCCCCATTCCGGACTATAATCAAGAGGAAGATAACTGTTCAGAGGGGGATTCAGATGGAGCAGACCATTACTATTTATCTCTTGAGGTCTTTGCTCTAACTTGGCATGCTAATGTTGGTAATATCATGCATATGGCGCCTTGCATTGCTTAATTTATACTTCAAATATGTCATCTGCTTAGTTTAGACATGGTTTGTGTGAGTGCCATATGTTTAGTTTCTATATCATATATGTGAATTATGCAATCACTACTGCAGGATGCTGCTAAGGCGACACTACGATCAGAGACCCTTTGATGAAACTGTGTGCGATGCATTAATCGCAAACGGGGATGTAAAAAATGTCAAAAAGATGCAAAACGTTTGCGATGGCGGAGACATCAAACATGGTTCAGATTTGAGTTACATGTGCGATGTGGGGCATACGATTGATCCAGAAGAACTGTTTGTGATGAGGCAGAACAACAGAAACGGGCAGCCATATCAATGTGTGTGCGATATACGGCATACAATTCGCTCTGATGAACTATGTGCTATTAGGGAATGCAACAGAAATGGTCAGCCAGATCATGGTGTGTGTAATATACGGCATACGGTTCACTTAGACGAACTGTTTTCGATTAGGGAAGAGAACAAAAACGGTTCAACTTAACAAGATGTGTGTGATATGCGGCATTTGCGATGAGCCAAAAGAACACAAACGATTCGTGTAAACAAGATGTGTGTGATACGCAGCAAATAGCCCACTCGGATGAACTGTCTGCGATGAGAAATAACACAGACGGTTACTATAGTTAGTTATGTGCGATTCTGTTCGTACAAAAAACATTGAAAAATGCAAACTAGTTGCTTGCGGTGGCTAGGAGTATTGCACACGATGTGTCTACGAGTACTCGTGTGCGATGATTAGTAAGTTACACATATGTTTCCTTATGTTAACACGTGTGTGATAAATAACACGTGGCACCGCATACGATATTCGGGTTGTGTGTGTGCTCCACTTACACTACAAAAAAATACACTTCCGTGATGTTACGTGTTTGTCACAGTAGGTCACGTTTTCTGTCATGCATGTACATCCATGACGATTTTATGACAGAATCAAGATAGTCATACCGGTGCTGTTGTAGAAGTGTTCCATGACATTACCAAAATTATCAGCATGGAACTGTCCACTTCCATGACGATAAATCACGCATCATAGAAGTGCTTTCGTCAAGGGTGACCAACATGTGGCATCCACCATAATGGGTCGCCGTTAAGCTATTGGGTTCTGGTTTGGATCCGATAACCCGTTAACAGCTCCAACGAATGGGATTTTTCCATGTGAAAATTCTCATTTGCCGGATAATGCACGTGTCAGCTAATCGTTGGGATAGATGTCATTCCCACAATGGACAGAAGATGCCTATGATATGTCGACACGTGGCACAACCCAGCAGTGGCCCATTTAAGGTAAAAGGCAGGCCCAGCTAAAGGCCCACCATGTTTTTCAGACACTAGTGGGTTGGCCCGTTAACAGCCTGCCATGTTTTGGGTCAAATTGAGGCCCATATTAGATCAGGCCCATTCACAACCTTCCATGTTTTGGGCCAAATTGCGCCCCATAACAGATGAGGCCCATTAACAGGACATTGTTCTTTTGGTCCAATTCTAAGCCAGGTATGTATTTCAGCATGTTAAATGCTTGTTTACCTGTTCAGCCCAATAATAGTTTCGGCCTATTAGCGGACCGTGGTGCATCTGGGACATTGTCGGCCCGGTTTAACTTTAGGCCATTTAACAGCCCATGTAGAAATTGGGTTGTTTCTTGTCCAAAGTAACTTTAGGCCTCTTAACGGCCTGTAGTCTTCGTGGATAAATTTCAGCCCAACTAGCCTATCGGCCTGTTAATGGCCCATGTAATAGTTGGGCCTAATTATAGCTCGTGTTGAATCCGGCCTGCTTACAACCCATCTGATAATGGCCCGCGACACTTTTGGGCCTATGGCCCGCGTGGATACTGGCCTGCTTAAAGCCCATAATTTTATTGGGCCAAACAGGCCCGAGATTTATTTTGGTTGTTAACGACTCATCCTATTTGGGGCAAACATGGGCCTTAGGCATTTCCGGCCTGTATTCGCCCGTGAATTTTTTGGCTCAATGCTATCCCAATCTAGGTTTTAGTCCTGTTAAAAGCCCATGGTATTCTCTGGCCTAGGTGGGTAGAACTTTACTCGGCCTGTTAAAGGCGGAAAACTACTATAGGTTTAGACCTGCTAACGGCCCAAGATGATTATAGGCCCACGTTTTGGCCCATATGAGTAATGGTCCGGCCTGAAGACCGACAACACTGAGATCCACTGAACCTTCCGGCCTAAATTACGACATATCGACCAAGAATAAACCTAGACTGTATAATAAAGAAATTACGGCATATTACATCCATTGGGAATCAAAGTTCGCTACCGGTGATAATAAAGCGCAACGTGACCGCGGATTACATACACTGGGCATCAAAGGTCGCCACGAGTGCATATAAATGCGCCGACAAAAGAATATACAAAACGAAGAGCACTTCAGAAGGCATTAGGCTTGGCCAGGACGGGCTCCACAAGCAGTCGAACAAGCTGATGAGACCTCAGTTGTGTCAACGTTAGATGATCCATCCCTAGCTTTATAGAACCATAGTGCGCAAGGCAGTCCTCTGAGATCTTCATTGCAGCATTGACATCAAGTCGGAGCTGAGCTGAAGCAAGCCTTTCCGCTTTAAGTTGATACTGAAGAAGTCAAACTGATTGAGGCAGCGACTGCACAGAGGTTGTCTCACAGCTGCTAGTGACTAGCTTCAACTCATTGTCTTCATCAAGATAAGACATTGGGGTCATCTCGCTCTCTTCAATATGGTTTGGCTCACTATCTTCCCCAAAGTTATGTCTGTCGTTAGAGATACGATATGAAAGAGAAACAAGGAGCCACATAACAGGTTTCACAATTATATAAGGAAATAAATGGATATGTTTTGCATAAGGAACATTTTTTACAACTATAATTTAAAACTGGTAGTTGTTGGAAACATCCAGTCAGATGTGAACAAAAAGTAAACAGAAGTGGAGGAAATGATGCCTATCCAAATCTATACTAGAACAAAGTTTGAAGGCTTGAGAAGGATGAACTTCATTACATGTTAACACGGGTTGGACAAAGCCCTTTTCCATGTTGATGGAAGGATAATTCAATAAATTCCCCAAAGAAACTTCTTTATAATCATTTCCATTATTCTACATTTTGCAAAGAGTAAATATAGATCAAATAATATTGGAAGAAACAAAGGATAATGAAGCTCAGGTGCAGAATGATGATACATAATCAAATAGCAATTAATTAAGTACAACGTTACAAGGCAAAAGGTACTGACAAGAGGAATGCAGACAGCAACATGTGGAGTGGCATTGGCTTTATTCAACATTTTGGTAAGAGTAAATGTAGATATGATAATTAGGAGAAAGTGGAGGGCAGGGCAGATAAGATGCAGAGTAATGCTAGACAATCAACTATCTCGCGATGCAAGTATAATAATACCACCACCATCCGTTATTACTTGTCGCTCAAATGGATGTATCTATCACTATTAAGTTCTAAATACATCCAATTGATCAACAATTAATTCGATACAAAGGGAGTACATGACAATAGGTACTTACATGAGCAATCCAAAACTTCATAACCATTGTGTTAATTCTACATTTATCTAAGAGTAAATATAGATCTTATAGTTTCAAGCAAAGGGAGGATAAAGAAGCAAACATTAAAGTAATGCTACCTAATCAAACAACAATGAGTGTAAGTATGCTGACAAAGGGTGTAACGCCCTCGATGCGGCTATATCTCCCACGTGTCGAAGCACGACTTAGAGGCATAACCGCATTGAAAGCAATGTCGCAAGTGAGGTAATCTTCGCACAACCCATGTAATACATAAGGGAAAGAGATACATAGTTGGCTTACAATCGCCACTTCACACAATACATGAATAAAGCATTACATCATCCAGATACAATCAAGGTCCGACTACGGAACCAAAACAAAAGAAGACTACCCCAAATGCTACACAGATCCCCGATCGACCCCAACTGGGCTCCACTACGGATCAACTAGAACGAAACGACATAACGGACAAGATCTTCAACGAGCTCCTCCTTGAGCTTGGTTGCGTCACCTGCTCGGTAACATCGGCACCTGCAAACTGGTTTTGGAAGTAACTGTGAGTCACGGGGACTCAGCAATCTCACACCCTCACGATCAAGACTATTTAAGCTTATAGGAAGGGTAAAAGGTACGAGGTGGAGCTGCAGCAAGCGACTAGCATATATGGTGGCTAACATACGCAAATGAGAGCGAGAAGAGAAGGCAAAGCACGGTCGGACAACTATGATCAAGAAGTGATCCTATAACAACCTACGTCAAGCATTACTCCAACACCGTGTTCACTTCCCGGACCCCGCCGAGAAGAGACCATCACGGTAACACCCGGGGTTGATGTATTTTAATTAAGATCAACTTCAGGTTTTCTACAACCGGACATTAACAAATTCCCATCTGCCCATAACCGCGGGCACGGCTTTTGAAAGTTCAAATCCCTGCAGGGGTGTCCCAACTTATCCCATCACAAGCTCTCACGGTCAACGAAGGATATTCCTTCTAGCGGGAAGACTCGATCAGGCTCAGAATCCTGGTTACAAGACATCCTCGACAATGGTAAAACAAGTCCAGCAAAGCCACCCGAATGTGCCGACAAATCCCGATAGGAGCTGCACATATCTCGTTCTCAGGGCACACCGGATTGTCCAAGGTTCCGGTAGGCCAGCCCAGAGTTGCCCTTGGTGGCCACCGGCAGCTGACAGTTTGGACCAACACTCAGAGGAGCACTGGCCCGGGGGTTTAAATAAAGATGACCCTTGAGTCTGCAGAACCCAAGGGAAAGAAAAGGCTAGGTGGCGAATAGTAAAACCAATGTTGGGCCTTGCTGGAGGAGTTTTATTCAAGGCAAACTGTCAAGGAGTTCCCATTATAACCCAACCGCGTAAGGAACGCAAAATCCGGGAACATAACACCGATATGACGGAAACTAGGGCGGCAAGAGTGGAACAAAACACCAGGCATAAGGATGAGCCTTCCACCCTTTACCAAGTATATAGATGCATTAATTAGATAAGAGATATTGTGATATCCCAACAAGTAAATATGTTCCAACAAGGAACAACCTCTCCATGTTCCAACAAGGAACAAACTTCAATCTTCACCTGCAACTAACAACGCTATAAGAGGGGCTGAGCAAAGCGGTAACATAGCCAAACAACGGTTTGCTAGGACAAGGTGGGTTAGAGGCTTGGTTCAACAATATGGGAGGCATGATAAGCAAGTGGTAGGTATCGCAGCATAGGCATAGCAAAAGAGCGAGCAACTAGCAAGCAAAGATAGAAGTGATTTCGAGGGTATGGTCATCTTGCCTGAGATCCCGCAAGGAAGAAGAACGAGTCCATGAGGAAGACAAATGGACGAAGTCGAACGAATCCTCACAACACGACGTTATCGGAACCAACCCGACGAAGCAACACCGGAAAGAAGCAAACAAACATAGTAAACAACCACCACATGAACATGGCACGATGCACAAACAAGTATGATGCATGTCCGGTTTAATGAAGCATGGCATGGCAAAATGCACAAATAACCCTACGAATTAAGTGGAGCTCAACATGCAACTCCGTTGCATATTGACGAAACACCATGTGAATTATTTAGTTCGATCTTGTTTATGTACTCAACAATATTAAATGTTGATTAACATGGCAAGAGGTGAAACATAATGAAACTATCTAACTAGGCAAGTTTAAATGAGGCCGGAACCACAAAACAACAAGTCCGGAAACTCCTCATGTGCATATTTTGGTTATGGTACTGTTCTGCCCTAAATCATATTTTAGAGTTGTTAAATATGCAAAGCAAGTACACCATGTTAAACTAGGCATTTTTCTACCCCATTTACATATATAATTTATTTAATTCGGAGCTACGGTTAATTAGTTATGAAATAAAGCATTTTAACATGACATAGGAGCAAATTTAATCAAACATCATTTTAAACATTTCAAACATAGATGAAAGTTGGATATTATGAAACTAGACAAAATTCTAAGCAAGTTTCATATATAAATCATTTTAAACCGATGCACAGTTTTTAAGTTATTATATGCATGAAGTTTAGGGACGTCTCTGTAAAACAGTAATTCGCTGGAATAAAAGGAAAATCACCGCACTGAAAAAAATACCAATGGGCCAAAACATAGCAGGCTGGACCAACAGAGAAAAAAACGCAAAGAAAAAGGGGGAGCACTGGGGCCTCACCATGGGCTTTGGCCCAAGGCGGTGGAGGGGAAGGAGGCCCGCAGAGGGCGCGTTGGGCCGGCCTGCTTGGCTCGATCGAAAGGGTCAGCGCGCCTGACCACACTCGTGCTCTAACAAAGCTGAAGAACGCAGTGGTTCGGTGCAGCGGAACATGGCAGCAGGGCGGCGACCAGTCTTGGGAGCGACGCGGTGCGAAGCAAGCAAGGAGGTAGGGGCTTCCCGGCAGCGTGAATCCGGGCGGTGGACGGAGAAGCTCCGGCAGTGGTGCTCGCCGGCGCGGTGCCGAAGACGGCAGGGGAGCGAGGTCGCTCGGGCCGACGCTGGAGCAGCGGGAGCTCGTGGACAGAGCTCTCCCTGAAACGAGGCGGATGCGAGGGCCGATGGGAAGTGAGAGGAAGGCAGCAGCGACGGGGACGACCCTGGTTGTTCCTTTTGAAGAAAAAGGAGAGGATTCAGAGAAAGCAGAGACAGGGAAGAGATAGAGGGGAGATAGGATGAGCAACGGCGGGGAGATGGTGCCTGGCGTCCACGGCGGCGTCCTCCTAGACGGCTGGATCGAGGGGTGTGGGCGCTCAGGCGCGAGGTGGTGTAGGAGTGGCCGCTGGAGCATGCTTGGGGAGGAGCAGGGCACGCGACTCGGCGCTCCTCTCAATCCAGATCGAGGCAGGGAGGAGCTTCGCTCTTGATTGGCCATGCACGGAAAACCGAGTGGAGTTAGGTGGGGGGTGGCGGCGCTGCGAGGGGATTGATGGGACAAACTCCCTAAAAGTTAGGGTTGGTCATTATATATGGCATATGGATTTTTGGATAGGGGCTACCTCGTCCCAACGATCGCAATCGGACGATTGCGGATAAAACAGCTAGGGAGCCCAATTAACAAAACGGAGATGTTTTGTAGATGTTTGGGGATGATCCGGACCCAACGGTGACGACTCCCCGGGTCGGGTTCGGGACAACTTTCGAACGCGCGCGAGGGGTTCGATGCACTGTGCAGAGATGGTAGGCATGGGCCTAGGTGAACTGTGGTGAGGCTGAGAGGAGAGAAGAGAGAGAGAGGGCTCGGTAGCAGTTTCCGGAGACCGAAAACGTCCGACGATGGACCGACTATACTGCCGCTATAGTTTAACGGTTGGGCTATCAAACGAACTCCGAAAGTGATGAAACTTGACAGGCGGTCTATCTACACTATAATAAGACCACACGCCAACTTTCAACCCAATCCGAGAACATTTTCCGGCCACTTATAAAATACTATTTCGGACATGCCGCGGGCGCGTGCAAGTGTGTCTGGGCTCAGAACGGACAACGGACGGAACTGGGAGACCCGGACTAATGCAAGTTTCGAAAACATGATGATGCAATGCGGATGATGACATGGCAAGATGCAACACACAAGCGAAAGGCAAGGCAACAACAACGAATAAATGGAAGACACCTGGCACAACGGTCTCGGGGCGTTACAACACTCCACCACTACGAGAGGATCTCGTCCCGAGATCTAGAATGGCACCGGAGGGAAACGGAAGAGGAGAGAAGAGGTAAAGCTAAGTTGCTTCTTTGACAAACGAGTGAAACCATGAACCTTGCGAGGTTGAACAAATTCGAGAAAAGAATACAACGAAGGTGAACAAAGTCGAAAACACTCCGTTAGAAAAGAGGGACAAAGAACATTGCGAAAAACCTTGAGGTTGAAGGGAAGATATATATTGAAACCACTCCGATTAAGTCAAGATAGAGAAGGATTAAGAATGATATAATTTGGACAGCACTCCGACTGAAAATGGAAGGAATTAACAAGAACTTTACAAGATGAGAGGATACTTGATGAAATCAAAAACATACTACCTCCGGAACTATTGAAAGAATGGCACAATGGGTAAGAATGATTTCAGACGGCACTCCGGTTGAGAAGGGAGCAAAACTTCATAAGATGAGAGAACTTGAATGGAGGACACGACACTCCGGTTAAATGGATAATCCAAGAAAAGAACACGGTCCTGACAAGAACAAGAAGAAGGGTTGAAGAGAGCAACAACACTATGCCTTCGGAACGAAAGGATAGAAGATAGATAATTGAAATAAATGAATGGAGAAGACAATGCCAACTTCTGCCACAAAAGAGCTTGGAAAGGCATCATTAGGAGAAGGTTCGAACGGAGTTGTTGGAAATCCAACAACGAAAGGATAAGCTTGATATGGTCTTATGGAATACATCTCAAATTATAAGGTGAAATTCTGCCACTCATGGGAAAAGAATTGGATTGATATGAACAAGGAGACGAGAAAATATTTCACCGGGAGGATAGATGAAGAACTTGGATCATATATTATCACCATTAATAGCAACAATTCTTACGGAAAGCTTTAGGTGAAAATATTACCCAAGATAACTCGAATGGCGAGATTGATGGATTTAAAATATCTCATTCTTGATAACTTGTGAATCACGGAGCACGACGGGAAATTATCAAGAAAGACATAACACCACCTCAAAAGATATGAGTGAAGAATAGCACTACGGATTGCAAGATGAAGAATGCATGAGCTCCTCTGAAAAGAATGTTGATGAACACTTCGAGAAGGAATTAAATTCTTAATGAACCATCATGTAGAACCTTCATGAAGAACTCCGTTAAACAAAAGAATGATCAAACGGAAAGAAAGAGAAGTTGAAAACACATGGTGAATCCTTGTACCGATTTACATGAAACTCCATGGTGAAATTGTAAAGGTTGGAACTCCGGGAAAAAGAGAAGATGAAACAATTGAAACAGAGAATTTTGATGGACCTCCGGAATAAAGAATTGAATTTACTCGATGAAACAAGAATAAGAATTACATTATGCTCATCCTTCACCAATTACATTGATGACAACCAACGGATTTGGCATATTACTTATTCCCGTTGGAAAGGATTGATGAGAGATATAGCGTAAACTTGAGAAGGTATTTATGGAACCACCAGTGGATTGAAACAACGAATAAATGATTTGATAACCCAGGAAGAGAACTCTTGAACAAACCACCGTAAGAATTGAAAATGAACGAAGAAAAACGAACACATCAGCAGGAGGAATTGGAAAATGAGCGAAGATACTTGAGGGAATTTCGATGCAAGTGAACGAAGAGATCCCTAATTGATTAGAGAAAACTTGAACGAAGCACTGGTAAGATTTGGAGAATGAGAGCTGAAAGCTAGAATGAAAAAAATCTTCTGAAATGATGGGCTTCATAGAAAAACAAACTGAAATACTCTTGAAATGCTCCAGATGGGTGAAAAGAAATACTGACAAATGAATACAATGGTGAGAGAATGGCAATAAGCTAGAACCATGAGTCTAGAAGAAAATGGAGCAAGATTAAAGAGAAACTCTTCTTCGGTCTTCAAAATCCGAGAATGACGACGAGAACACCACCATGAATTATTTAGACACTCTGGAAGAATCAAAACGAAGAGGTTGAGCCAACGATGAAAAGATTTTGACAGATCTTGGAGAAGACATTTGACTGATGATAAATCATTCTTATGTCAAACTTCGAAAAAAAAAATTGAGAATACCTCCGGGAAAATAAGAAGAGTCAGGTAAGATCCTGGAAACAGATCTGTGGGTTAGGGCCCACTCAAAAGAAACATCGTTGAAATGATTTAAAAGAGAGGATTGCACTGGTTGAATTAAAAGGCTTGAATGAGATAACATCCTCAAAATAGCTTGATGGATTAAGAGTGGAAACACGAATCTTCTGAGATATCTTTAGCACTCTGGAACAAAATAATAGCAATCGGGGAAGGTTAAGAGGTGCACCGGCATAAGTAGGCATTGGGCAAAAGAAAAGGAGTATGCTCAATACCAAGCTTGAATTGAATCCACCGGAGAAGAAAAGGAACGAATAAGGATAACTTGAAGCTCCATTAGTATCTTCTTGAGAATCACCGGATAAGAACATTGAAAGGAAAGAAAGAAGAGACTTCACATCAATAAAATGATACTTGATTGAGATATATGAGTCCTCGGAGAAAAGCAAGGGAGGGAGGGCGGGAAAAAAACAAAGGCAACTTAGAGATGGATGAAACAAACACCGTTCAGAAGAAAACTGATACTTGATCTTGCGGATGTTGAAATGATCGGATCCGCTTGAGGAGAGAAAACACCGGTTAAAAGGATTGACATGACAATCTCAATTATTATGAAGGATTATTATTCACATAGGAACATGAGAACACCATTTAGAAAAGGTATGGAATCAACATTTGACTTCGAAGAAACTCGAATACCACAACTCAAAACAAAACAAAGGATTGGCTTGCAGAATAAGCCGGAACAAACATATGATAGAGATTTCGTCCGAAGTTTTCATGGTGGGGCCTACACGGGCTCGATCGTAACACACCATCATGTACAAGGCAGTGCACATGACATACGAAGCGTCCCCGAGTCGGCATAGCCAAGGACTCTTTAAGACACAATGAGACCACTGTAAAACCAACCGTGGATAGGCGGACCACTAGACGTCGAACCCTAATCTCATATCAAACATCTGTCGGAAAGATATCCTAAGAGCTACTTGAATTGCCACTTATAAACTCCCGAAATTTTCCGGTTATGCAATCAGGTGTTGGGGATACAGGGGAAGCATAATATCTCACCCAAAACTAACAAATCCTACATCCAGCTGTATCCATCCTTCAACACATAACCAAGAAACCTTCGGAAATCGTCTACCTCAACCTTCGAAAAGCATCCGTTATACGAGTTATGGCAATACTCCCGAACTCCCGCCCCAGTACTGGGTGGCGTCGAGGTTATCTCACCAACAACTGCATAAAAGAGATTTTCGATGTCGGCGAAACTAAACTCAGGTATTCCAGAACTGCAACGATAAAATTGTGACGACAACACCTCGGAGCTCAACTCCCCGGGACACTGCCACAACCCCTAAATGTCAGGAGGCACCAAGAACAATGTTCTCGTCACAAAACCATCAGAACGATTCCAAGATACCCGCGTGGTCCTAATTTTTTTTTAGTGAAATTTGAGAAGAGAAGAGTCAAAACTCTACGTCAGGAGGCCTCACCAGAGCGACGAAGGGACTGAGGAGTAAAAATAATCCTACTCTCCGATATATATAATCCTAAATGACTCAAAACATTTTTCTAGACTCAACAACGCCAACGATTCAATCAAGGAGGGGGCTCATAAGTCGGGGAGGGCTCTGATACCAACTTGTAACGCCCTCGATGCGGCTATATCTCCCACGTGTTGAAGCACGACTTAGAGGCATAACCGCATTGAAAGCAATGTCGCAAGTGAGGTAATCTTCACACAACCCATGTAATACATAAGGGAAAGAGATACATAGTTGGCTTACAATCGCCACTTCACACAATACATGAATAAAGCATTACATCATCCAGATGCAATCAAGGTCCGACTACGGAACCAAAATAAAAGAAGACTACCCCAAATGCTACACAGATCCCCGATCGACCCCAACTGGGCTCCACTACTGATCAACTAGAACGAAACGACATAAAGGACAAGATCTTCAACGAGCTCCTCCTTGAGCTTGGTTGCGTCACCTGCTCGGTAACATTGGCACCTGCAAACTGGTTTTGGAAGTAACTGTGAGTCACGAGGACTCAGCAATCTCACACCCTCGCGATCAAGACTATTTAAGCTTATAGGAAGGGTAAAATGTACAAGGTGGAGCTACAGCAAGCAACTAGCATATATGGTGGCTAACATACGCAAATGAGAGCGAGAAGAGAAGGCAAAGCACGCTCGGACAACTATGATCAAGAAGTGATCCTATAACAACCTACGTCAAGCATTACTCCAACATCGTGTTCACTTCCCGGACCCCGCCGAGAAGAGACCATCACGGTAACACACACGGTTGATGTATTTTAATTAAGATCAACTTCAGGTTTTTTACAACCAGACATTAACAAATTCCCATCTGCCCATAGCCGCGGGCACGACTTTTGAAAGTTCAAATCCCTGCAGGGGTGTCCCAACTTAGCCAATCACAAGCTCTCACGGTCAACGAAGGATATTCCTTCTAGCGGGAAGACCCGATCAGGCTCGGAATCCCGGTTACAAGACATCCTCGACAATGGTAAAACAAGTCCAGCAAAGCCACCCGAATGTGCCGACAAATCCCAATAGGAGCTGCACATATCTCGTTCTCAGGCACACCGGATTGTCCAAGGTTCCGGTAGGCCAGCCCAGAGTTGCCCCTGGTGGCCACCGGCAGCTGACAGGTTGGACCAACACTCAGAGGAGCATTGGCCCGGGGGTTTAAATAAAGATGACCCTTGAGTCTGCAGAACCCAAGGGAAAGAAAAGGCTAGGTGGCGAATGGTAAAACCAATGTTGGGCCTTGCTGGAGGAGTTTTATTGAAGGCGAACTGTCAAGGGGTTCCCATTATAACCCAACCGCGTAAGGAACGCAAAATCTGGGAACATAACACCGATATGACGGAAACTAGGGCGGCAAGAGTGGAACAAAACACCAGGCATAAGGCCGAGCCTTCCACCCTTTACCAAGTATATAGATGCATTAATTAGATAAGAGATATTGTGATATCCCAACAAGTAAACATGTTCCAACAAGGAACAACCTCTCCATGTTCCAACAAGGAACAAACTTCATTCTTCACCTGCAACTAACAACGCTATAAGAGGGGATGAGCAAAGCGGTAACATAGCCAAACAACGGTTTGCTAGGACAAGGTGGGTTAGAGGCTTGATTCAATAATATGGGAGGCATGATAAGCAAGTGGTAGGTATCTCAGCATAGGCATAGCAAAAGAGCGAGCAACTAGCAAGCAAAGATAGAAGTGATTTCGAGGGTATGGTCATCTTGCCTGAGATCCCGCAAGGAAGAAGAACGAGTCCATGAGGAAGACAAACGGACGAAGTCGAACGAATCCTCACAACACGACGTTATCAGAACCAACCCGACGAAGCAACACCAGAAAGAAGCAAACAAACATAGTAAACAACCACCACACGAACATGGCACGATGCACAAACAAGTATGATGCATGTCCGGTTTAATGAAGCATGGCATGGCAAAATGCACAAATAACCCTATGAATTAAGTGGAGCTCAACATGCAACTCCGTTGCATATTGACGAAATAGCACGTGACTTACTTAGTTCGATCTTGTTTATGTACTCAACAATATTAAATGTTGATTAACATGGCAAGAGGTGAAACATAATGAAACTATCTAACTAGGCAAGTTTAAATGAGGCCGGAACCACAAAACAACAAGTCCAGAAACTCCTCATGTGCATATTTTGGTTATGGTACTGTTCTGCCCTAAATCATATTTTAGAGTTGTTAAGCATGGAAAGCAAGTACACCATGTTAAACTAGGAATTTTTCTACCCCATTTACATATATAATTTATTTAATTCAGAGCTACACTTAATTAGTTATGAAATAAAGCATTTTAACATGACATAGGAGCAAATTTAATCAAACAGCATTTTAAACATTTCAAACATAGATGAAAGTTGGATATTATGAAACTAGACAAAATTCTAAGCAAGTTTCATATATAAATCATTTTAAACCGATGCACGGTTTTTAAGTTATTATATGCATGAAGTTTAGGGACCTCTCTATAAAACAGTAATTCATTGGAATAAAAGGAAAATCGCCGCACTGAAAAAAATACCAATGGGCTGAAACATAGTAGGCTGGACCAACACAGAAAAAAAAAGGGGGGCACTAGGGCCTCACCATGGGCTTTGGCCCAAGGCGGTGGAGGGGAAGGAGGCCTGCAGAGGGCGCGCTGGGCCGCCCTGCTTGGCTCGATCGAAAGGGTCAACGCACCTGGCCTCGCTCGTGGTCTGACGAAGCTGAAGAACGCAGTGGTTCGGTGCAGCGGAACATGGCAGCAGGGCGGTGACCGGTCTTGGGAGCGACGCGGTGCGAAGCGAGCAAGGAGATAGGGGCTTGCCGGCAGCGTGAATCCGGGCGGTGGACAGAGAAGCTCCGGCGGTGGCGCTCGCCAGCGTGGCGCCGAAGACGGCAGGGGAGCGAGGTCGCTCGGGACGACGCTGGAGCAGCGGGAGCTCATGGACAGAGCTCTCCCTGAAACAAGGCGGATGCGAGGGCCGATGGGAAGCGAGAGGAAGGCAGCGGCGACGGGGACGACCCTGGATGTTACTGTTGAAGAAAAAAGAGAGGGTTCAGAGAAAGCAGAGACAGGGAAGAGATAGAGGGGAGAGAGGATGAGCGATGGCGGGGATATGGTGCCTGGCGTCCATGGTGGCGTCCTCCTAGACGGCTGGATCAAGGGGCGT
This sequence comes from Triticum aestivum, assembly GCF_018294505.1. Classification (NCBI taxonomy): domain Eukaryota; kingdom Viridiplantae; phylum Streptophyta; class Magnoliopsida; order Poales; family Poaceae; genus Triticum; species Triticum aestivum. The sequence goes on along the minus strand of NC_057806.1, from coordinate 324,346,618 downwards.
GGGCGCTCAGGCACGAGGTGGTGTAGGAGTGGCCGCTGGAGCATGCTTGGGGCGGAGCAGGGCACGCGACTCAGCGCTCCTCTCGATCCAGATCGAGGCAGGTAGGAGCTTCGCTCTTGATTGGCCACGCACGGAAAACCGGGTGGAGTTAGGTGGGGGTGGCGGCGCTGCAAGGGGATTGATGGGACAAACTCATAAAGTTAGGGTTGGTCATTATATATGGCATATGGATTTTTGGATAGGGGCTACCTCGTCCCTATGATCGCAATCGGACGATTGCGGATAAAATAGCTAGGGAGCCCAATTAACAAAACGGAGATGTTTTGTAGATGTTTGGGGATGATCCGGACCCAACGGTGACGACTCCCCGTGTCGGGTTCGGGACAACTTCCGGACGCGCGCGAGGGGTTCGATGCACTGTGTAGAGATGGTAGGCATGGGCCTAGGTGAACTGTGGCGAGGCTGAGAGGAGAGAAGAGAGAGAGGGCTCGGCAGCAGTTTCCGGAGACCGAAAACATCCGACGATAGACCGGCTATACTGCCACTATATTTTAACGGTTGGGCTATCAAACAAACTCCGAAAGCAATGAAACTTGACAGGCGATCTATCTACACTATAATAAGACCACACACCAACTTTCAACCCAATCCGAGAACATTTTCCAGCCACTTATAAAATACTATTTCAGACATGCCGCGGGCGCGTGCAAGTGTGTCTGGGCTCAGAACGGACAACGGACGGAACTGAGAGACCCGGACTAATGCAAGTTTCGAAAACATGATGATGCAATGTGGATGATGACATGGCAAGATGCAACACACAAGCGAAAGTCAAGGCAACAACAATGAATAACTGGAAGACACCTGGCGCAACGGTCTCGGGGCGTTACAAAGGGCAAGAGGTACTGACAAGAGCAATGTAGTGCCCAGTATTGTTGTGAGATCCTATGATCCTTTGAGCAAGGAGATTCATCTGAAATTAGTTTTCATACAAGAGATAAGGTAAGGCACATGCATAAATTTAGGAGTTCAAATTTTCAATTGATATCATAGACAATACGTGACACTGGTGTCGGTGTCAAAACCGGCGGATCTTGGGTAGGGGGTCCCGAACTGTGTGTCTAAGGCGGATGGTAACAGGAGGCAGGGGACACGATGTTTACCCAGGTTCGGGCCCTCTTGATGGAGGTAATACCCTACGTCCTGCTTGATTGTTCTTGATGATATGAGTATTACAAGAGTTGATCTACCACGAGATCAGAGAGGCTAAACCCTAGAAGCTAGCCTATGGTATGATTGTATGTTGTCCTACGGACTAAAACCCTCCGGTTTATATAGACACCGGAGGGGGCTAGGGTTACACAAGGTCGGTTACAAGGGAGGAGATATACATATCCGTATTGCCTAGCTTGCCTTCCACGCCAAGAAGAGTCCCATCCGGACACGGGACGAAGTCTTCAATCTTGTATCTTCATAGTCCAACAGTCCGGCCAAAGGATATAGTGTGGCTGTCCGGGGACCCCATAATCCAGGACTCCCTCAGTAGCCCCTGAACCAGGCTTCAATGACGATGAGTCCGACGCGCAGTATTGTCTTCGGCATTGCAAGGCGGGTTCTTCTCCAAATCCTGAATATCTGCTAAGTAGTGTCCGGCTCCCATAAATGTTGGATTCCTTGGCTTCTGCGCCCAATAAGGGCCATCTTCCACGCGTCGAGCGAATGCGAGGAGCCAGGGCGTTTTTACATTCACCCTCTAGCCAGGTAAATAAATTGTCTATTAAAGAGATGAGGATTCCTAGATCCAATCCACACCATCCTCCCACGGCGAGAATCCATCGGAGCGCGCTCAGAAAAGACCATTCCATCATGGCCGACCACCGCAGCTCCTCCCACCTCCGCAGCCCTACGCCCAGTGACTGGGAGAGGTGTCCCGTCCCGCACAGCCGATTAGTAGAGTTGCAGACCCGGGGATTTCTCCCTCCAGCGTATATGGTCCCGTCCGAGCCGGGCTCGCCACCTATAATGGTGGGGAACAAGTGGAGAGCGTCCCCAATCCCTCTAAGGGGGAGCGGGTATGCCTTGTCCCTTACTTACTAAGGGGACTCATATTTCCAATTCATCCGTTCCTCCGCGGGCTCCTGGAGGTTTACGGCCTCCAACTGCACAATTTCACCCCTGCTTCCATATTACACATCGCCGGTTATGTTGCCCTTTGTGAGCTGTTTCTGGGTTGCGAGGCTCATTTCAAACTGTGGAAAAGGTTATTTTGCCTTGTGCCCCACACACAGAAGGGGTCACTTTATCAGGTGGGCGGAACAGAAATATGGCGCATCGCCGAGACTGGATACTTGTCCGGTACTCGAAAGAAGACGTCCGAAGACTGGCCTTCGGAGTGGTTTTATATGGAGGACATACCCCTTCCAGACCCTGTTCGGTGGGGTCTTCCTGAGTTCAACAATACTCCTCTGAAGAAACGCCGAAGCTGGCACCCATGGAGCCCCCAGGAGGAAGACAACGGAGAAGTCCTTTACCCGATGAACCGGATTAAAGCGCTGGCTCAATCAGGATTGACAATAATCGAGGTTATGTCAATATGCATAATGCGGGGAGTGCAACCACTTCAATATCGAGGGCACCCCCTGTGGTGTTTTAACGGGGAAGATGATGCCACCCGTTGCGGGCGTAAGGGACCGGACTCCGCAGCTGCTTTAGCAAAAATTATGTCCGAGTTATTCAAGGGAGAAGAAGAGGAGTTCGTCCGTATCAAGCCACGGGATGGATTCTCCATGTACAACCCTCCAAGCTGGGTAAGCTGTCACTCTTCACTCCCGACCTTCCCGCATTCTTCGTCGTAAATACTCACCTTGCCGTTTCACGGCAGGAACTGCGAAAAGCTGTAAGGGAGGTCAACAGCCCGCCTCCACAACCGGAGGACCCTGACCGGGCCCTCGATCCCGGACTTGAAGAGGATCCGGACATATTTGTGGAGCTGATAGACAGGCAATTCTATCAATTGAGCTGCGATGACGCCATGGTGGCCATAACGGCCGACTACCCCGGGCTGCTCCCTACGTCGCACGTAAGAAAAACCAAGAACCCAACTCCAAAAATAGGATTCCCTTTTATGCACTTCACCTACCGTACACATATGGTGTTTTACAGGGAAGGCATTCGGGACGCCGTGCCGAACCCGCAGCAACTCGCCAACAAGAGGCACCGAGGCCGGGTAGGCCTAAAAGGAAGGCGGTCAGGACGGAGACGCCGGCGCAGAGGTATAACACAAAACCTCGCTCCGTGGTTGTCGTCTTTCTCAAAATATAATGACGTCCATGTTTCTTAATAGAAAAAACACTCGCCGGACTATATCCGGAGAGGCTGCCGATCACGCCTCCACCAGTCGGGCTCCAGGGCCGGACATAGAGGCGGAAGCCAACACGGGGCGAACGCCAGATGCTCCTCCTATAGAGGATGCGGATGGACTATCCGCTACAAATTCAAAAGTGGAGAGCGCCATGAATCACAGGCGTCGCCGGGCCGTACTCCGTGACGCTTGTTTCTCCCCAGAGGCATTTGATGCCTTCAATTCCGGAGACGCGTACATCCGTGCTGCTCAAAATGGTCTAGCCAGAGCCACGGACCAGTATGTAAGGGATATACGGGTAAGCAAATCTGACGATTATATGTATCAGTAGCCCCTGAGACTTGAAACAGTTGACGCAACTGATTTAAGGATCATTTTTTGTGCAGGTTCTTACAGAGAAGAATTCCCAATTGTCTCAAGAGCTAGACGAGTGCAAGGCCCAGCTAGGGGCCGCTGTTGCCGCGTTGAAGGAGTTCGAGAAGGGTCCCCCTGGGAACACTTGTATCTATTGCAAAGAATACGGGTACCAGGTAGTATGCGGCATGTATGCCAACCTAATAATAGATGTTGCAGGTGGCCCCGGAGTGAATCCGGAGGCCGTGGAGGCGGATGCGGCACGTGATGATCGACAGCGAAATGCTGGCGAGCGCGTGCTGACGCGAGTCAGGCAAGAGAAAAATGATCTCCAAGACGCCAATATCCGGCTAGGCGTGGAACTGAAGGATGTTCGAGCCCAGCTTGCAGACTCCGTGAAGGAGAATAAACGGCTTCGGCGTGGCATTTTTAGTAAGTGCTTGAATGAACTTTTTAAAGGAGTTCGGCGAAGAAGCTGGCTAACAGCGTTATGTCTGCAGCTATACTGACGGGTCGTCCCGCGGAGGAGATGCCCGGGTCTTCGGGTGATCTTCTACCAGAGCTCTCACAACTGCACGAGCAAGTTCGGCAGGTGATGCAGGGTATTGCCCAAGCCTTGTGGCCATCCGCGTCCCCGCCCGTAGGCATCGGGGAGCTTATAGAGAAGCTCAAGGGAGCGCGGCGGCGCTTCCGATTATGGAAGATATCAGCCTGCCGACAAGGTGCAAGGGAAGCCTGGGCTATGGTGAAGACACGATATACCAAAGTGGACCCAAACCACATGGCCGAGGTCGGACTTGTGGGGCCTGATGGGAAAGAGATCCCTGTCAGTTTAGTGTATGATCAAGTAGAATTAGCCGCAAAGTATTCCCAACAGGATTGTAGGCTAGACAGCCTGTTGGATGGCATAGAAGAAGAGTTCAATCAGTCATAGTGACTGTGTACTTCAAATGACATATGTAATGTCCCTAGCCGAATTGTAAATCATTTGTCATGGCGGACCTTTTCTCTTTGACCTTTGAACCCGATAGTCCAGAGTGTATCCGAATACCCTCTCGGTTATATAAGAACCGGGGTATGCATGGAAACCAGGCGTAGGGGTCATAAGTGCTTGAACAGACAAGTATCCAACTAGCTATGTTATATTACATGGATAGTAAGAAACATCTTCCAGGGAGAATAGTTCCGTTAAGGGTTCCTTTCCCTGGGTACGCATGCCCTAATGTGCATGTCCGAACTGCGAGACGCAGGTTAAAAACAGCTGGGGGCGTGTAGTAATTTAAATGAAAGTCTTCTTTTATTCACCGACCGAATATTCCCTTAAGAACGCTAGCTTTCGGCTTCACCCAGTCTGAGGTACACATCCAGCTGACCCGGTAGTAACAATCGCAGAGGTGCTCCCCTTATGCCCTAGCCGAATTTACGGGAACGTAGGGCATAAATACAAGAGCCAGGCAACCCAGCTTGGCCAAAACTTAAGTCATATCGATGCATATAATGGCGGAAAAAGGTACATGCGGAAGAATAACACATGTGCGGGGCATAAGGATCGAAAAAATAATTAGATTGAGCTTCTGTATAAGAAGCCCCCAGGTATAATGAGCGCGTTTAGCGCGTCAAGATTGTGTAATCAAGACACAAGTTTAGCCCTTTAGGGCATTGGAGAGAAGAACAAAAAGAAAGAGAGAGAGAGAGAGAGAGAGAGAGAGAGAGAGAGAGAACAGATGCGCGAAAAAATGACGGAGTTAAGGAGACGAACATAGTGTCCGGCGCTAGGCGTAGAATCTTCGGAGTCTGGCTGCGTTCCATGGGTTTGGCTCGAGTCAATTGTTTGATGCATCCCACAGATGGTACGCACCACCGGTCAGAACTTGTTCGATAATGAATGGACCTTCCCATTTGGGCTTGAGATTGTTCTTTTTTCTCTCCGGCAGACGTAGAACTAGTTCGCCAACGTTATAGGTTTTGGCCCGCACTTCTCTGCTTTGATACCTTCGAGCCTGTTGCTGATAGAATGCGGAACGGGCTTTTGCTACGTCGCGCTCCTCCTCCAGGGCATCCAAACTGTCCTGCCGATCGAGCTCGGCCTCTCTTTCTTCGTACATGCGCACTCGAGGTGAGTCATGAATTATGTCGCAAGGCAGCACCGCCTCAGCGCCGTACACCATAAAAAACGGTGTGTATCCGGTAGTGCGATTCGGCGTGGTCCGCAGCCCCCATAGTACGGAGTCAAGCTCCTCTACCCAGTGCGTGTTTGATTCCTTTAAGGACTGCACTAATCTGGGTTTAATGCCGCTCATGATAAGACCATTCGCTCGTTCGACTTGACCGTTAGTTTGCGGGTGATAGACAGAAGCATAATCGAGCTTGATGCCCATGTTGCTGCACCAAAGTTTCACTTCGTCGGCTGTAAAATTCGTGCCGTTGTTAGTGATGATGCTGTGGGGGACGCCGTAACGGTGTACAACCCCGGATATGAAGTCTATCACCGGTCCGGATTCAGCCGTCTTGACAGGTTTGGCTTCTATCCATTTGGTGAATTTATCCACCATGACCAGTAAGTATTTTTTATTATGGGTTCCCCCTTTAAGGGGTCCGACCATATCAAGCCCCCAGACCGCAAAGGGCCAAGTAATGGGGATTGTTTGGAGAGCGGTAGGCGGCATATGGCTTTGGTTTGCAAATAGCTGGCAACCGACACAATGCTGGACCAGATGCTGCGCATCTGCCCGGGCCGTCGGCCAATAAAAACCTGTACGGAAGGCCTTGCTTACAAGGGCCCGGGCTGCGGCGTGATGGCCGCCGAGTCCGGCATGGATTTCTGCCAAAAGCTTCCGCCCTTCCTCTTCGGAGATGCACCTTTGAAGGACTCCGGTAGTGCTTTTCTTATAAAGCTCTCCCTCGTGGACCTTGTAGGCTTTAGATCGCCGCACTATGCAGCGTGCCTCATTTTGGTCCTCGGGTAGTTCCTGCCTAGTTAGGTAGGCCAGGAATGGTTCTGTCCACGGGGCGATAACGTCCATTATTACGTGGGCTGAAGGTGTTATTTCGATGGCCGAGCCTCCGATTGTGTCAGAGTGTTCGGTATCTGGGGTTGTGGCCGGATCCGGACTATTGTTGCCGGTGTCCCCTTCCCATACCACGGATGGTTTAAACAGTTTTTCCAGGAAGATGTTCGGTGGGACAGGGTCGCGTTTAGCGCCGATACGGGCGAGGATGTCCGCCGCCTGGTTGTTTTCCCGAGCCACATGGTGGAATTCAAGCCCCTCGAACCGAGTTGACATTTTGAGGACAACATTGCGATATGCCGCCATTTTCGGATCCTTGGCATCGAAGTCTCCATTTATTTGGGATATTGCGAGGTTCGAGTCCCCACGCACCTCCAGGCGTTGAATGCCCATGGAGACTGCCATCCGGAGACCGTGTAATAGGGCCTCGTATTTGGCTGCGTTATTGGAGTCTGTATATAGTATTTGGAGTACGTATTGCACTGTATCTCCGGTGGGGGACGTCAGGACGACGCCAGCCCCTAGACCAGCCAGCATTTTAGAGCCGTCGAAGTGCATGATCCAATTGGAGTATGCACCATACTCTTTAGGGAGTTCGGCCTCTATCCATTCGGCTACGAAATTGGCCAGTACTTGCGACTTAATGGCTCGTCGTGGTTTATATGTTATGTCGAACGGGAGGAGCTCGATAGCCCATTTGGCAATCCGGCCCGTGGCATCGCGATTGTTTATTATGTCATTGAGTGGTACTTCGGAGGCCACCGTAATTGAACACTCTTGAAAGTAGTGTCGTAATTTCCGGGATACCATGAATACCGCGTATGCTATCTTTTGATAATGTGGGTACCGTGATTTGCATGGAGTGAGGACGGTGGATACATAATATACCAGCTTTTGAAGTGGGAATTTATGTCCGTCCATCTCTCGTTCGACGACGAGCACTGCGCTCACAACTTGATGAGTTGCCGCTATATATAATAGCATTGGTTCGCCAACAGTTGGCGCGGCCAAGATTGGGTTGGTGGCCAGGATGGCTTTTATTTCTTCCAGTCCGGCCGTGGCTGCGCCCGTCCACTCGAAGTGTTCGGTGCACCGAAGAAGGCGATAAAGGGGGAGTGCCTTTTCTCCTAATCGGGAGATAAAGCGGCTTAAAGCTGCCACACATCCAGTTAATTTCTGGATTTGCTTGAGGTCAGTTGGGATAGCCAACTGCGACAGAGCTCGGATTTTAGCCGGATTTGCTTCAATTCCTCTACTGGAGACGATGAAGCCCAGGAGCTTTCCAGCGGGGACGCCGAAAACGCATTTTTCCGGATTGAGCTTAATGTCGTAAGTTCGGAGGTTGGCGAACGTGAGCCTCAAGTCATCTATTAAGGAGTCGATGTGTCTGGTTTTAATGACCACATCGTCTACATATGCCTCCACGGTCTTGCCGATCTGCTTTTCCAGACATGTCTGGATCATGCGCTGATATGTTGCGCCGGCGTTTTTGAGCCCAAAGGGCATTGTGTTAAAACAGAAAGGGCCATATGGCGTGATAAATGCCGTTGCGGCTTGATCAGACTCCGCCATCTTAATCTGATGGTAACCGGAGTATGCATCGAGGAAGCACAATGATTCGTGTCCTGCGGTAGCGTCGATGATTTGATCGATGCGAGGGAGTGGGAAGGGATCCTTTGGGCAAGCCTTATTAAGGTCTTTGAAGTCGACGCATAGGCGCCAGGATTTGTCCTTCTTTGGTACCATCACCAGGTTTGCTAGCCAGTCCGGATGTTTTATTTCTCTAATAAATCCGGCTTCCATTAACTTGGCTAGCTCCTCTCCCATGGCTTGTCGCTTAGGTTCAGAGAAACGCCGAAGAGTCTGCTTGACCGGCTTGAATCCTTTTAAAATATTAAGGCTATGCTCGGCCAATCTGCGTGGGATTCCTGGCATGTCTGAAGGATGCCAGGCGAATATGTCCCAATTCTCGCGCAGAAACTCCCGTAGTGCGGCGTCTATAGCGGGGTTTAACTGTGCCCCGATGGATGCTGTTTTTACGGGGTCCGTTGGATGGACCTGGAATTTTACTATTTCATCCGCTGGTTTAAAGGAGGTGGACTTGGATCTTTTGTCTAGTATCACGTCGTCCCTGTCCACCGTGGAGCGCAGCGCGGTTAACTCCTCCGCCACAAGGGCTTCGGATAATGCCTCGATGGCCAGTGCGCTGTTTTGTTCTCGGCGCGGAGTGCTATGTCCGGATCACTAACTAGAGTGATGATTCCATTGGGTCCGGGCATTTTGAGCTTCATGTACCCGTAATGGGGTATGGCTTGGAAGATCGTGAATGCCTCCCGCCCTAGAAGGGTGTGGTATCCGCTACTGAACAGGGCCACTTGGAATGTAATTTCTTCGGACCTGTAATTCTCCGGAGTGCCGAATACCACATCAAGTGTGATTTTCCCAGCGCAACGTGCCTCCCGACTAGGGATGATTCCTCGGAAGGTCGTACTGCTTTGCTCAATGCGGTTGCTGTCTATTTCCATTTTTTGAAGAGTCTCCTCATAAATGAGGTTTAATCCGCTGCCGCCGTCCATGAGCACTTTAGTGAGCCGAAAGCCGTCTACAATTGGACTGAGGACCAAAGCGGCTGGTGCTCGGGCTGTTCGGAATTTAGGTTCGTCATTGACATTGAAGGTAATAGCCGTGTCGCTCCAAGGATTTATTGCTGCCACGTGGCAGACTTCGGCAAGGCTGCGGAGTGCTCGCTTACGCCTATTATTTGAGGCGAAGGTTTCGAAGACCGTCAATACTGTATTGTTATCCATGGGAAGGTGCTCTGAGGTATTTTGGATGAGGAGATCCTCACCGCTCTTGGCCACCTGCCGGAGTACCCAACATGCTCTAAGGCTGTGTGTTGATATGGTATCCGCTGTACTATGGATTTTGCAGGGCCCGTTAAGCCATCCCTCCAATACGGTTCCATGCCCTGTAGTGGGCTTTTGCTTCTTTATAATTGAGTCGGGCGACTTGTGAGAGTACACCCTTTTAGTTCGGACTGGGGGTTTTGTCAGGGCCGGATTATCCCAGAATTGCGTTTGGGTTTTCCAGGCGCTTTCCATCGCACAGTATTTCCGTACTATGGCCGCCAAGTCAGCGAAGTGTGCTATGTCACGGCGACTTATGGCGTTGAGGATTCCCTTGTCCGTGCAATTGTTGCAAAAGAACGAAATTGCGTCTTCCTCGCGACAGTCCTTGACCTTGTTCATTACAAGGAGGAATCTGGCCCAATAGTGATGTACTGTCTCTTGGGGCTCTTGCCTAATGTGGGAAAGATCGTTTGTATCTGGGTGGGTGGGTGGATTTAAGTCCAGACCTTGTCCCAATCTATGATCCCGGGGCAGGGGAGTTTCCGATCTTGGGAGTTCGGGCTCCGAGATGTTGCCCCGCGGGTTCGGTATGCGGCCTGATTCTGGGTTCAGGGCTAGGGCGGTGTCCTCCCATGAGCGAGTATCCGGCTCGGAGAGCTCGGGAATCCGAACATAGTTTGTCCTCAGGATAGAGGGAGAATCGCCGCATTGCTCCTCCACCACCGCTATCTGATGGGTGACCGGCGGAGAATTAATCTTCCTTTGGTCGGGTTTAAGCCCGATCCGATCGTAGTCCGTAGTGACTCCCAGAGCGGCGATGCGATCCAAGAGCTCGTTCAAAGAGGAGAGCTCCATTGGGTCCATCTGTTCGGCAAATTCTGAGCCGATGTGGAGGCTATTTTCGATGACCCGAGAAGTCATCGTCGGTGCAGCGGCCGAGCGGGCGGTCATGACGAAGCCGCCTAGTCGGAGAGTTTGGCCTACAGCCAGGGCTCCCCCAGAGGTGATGTTGTCCTTGACAACAAGACGAGCCATCCTCCTTATGATGACGACATAGTGGAACTCTCAATGAAAGCACCAATGTCGGTGTCAAAACCGGCGGATCTCGGGTAGGGGGTCCCGAACTGTGCGTCTAAGGCGGATGGTAACAGGAGGCAGGGGACACGATGTTTACCCAGGTTAGGGCCCTCTTGATGGAGGTAATACCCTACGTCCTGCTTGATTGTTCTTGATGATATGAGTATTACAAGAGTTGATCTACCACGAGATCAGAGAGGCTAAACCCTAGAAGCTAGCCTATGGTATGATTGTTTGTTGTCCTATGGACTAAAACCCTCCGGTTTATATAGACACCAGAGGGGGCTAGGGTTACACAAGGTCGGTTACAAGGGAGGAGATCTACATATCCGTATTGCCTAGCTTGCCTTCCACGCCAAGGAGAGTCCCATCCGGACACGGGACGAAGTCTTCAATCTTGTATCTTCTTAGTCCAACAGTTCGGCCAAAGGATATAGTCCGGCTGTCCGGAGACCCCCTAATCCAGGACTCCCTCAGCTGGGCTCTCAGCAGTTCTAAATAGGGGTTTTGCCATTGGAGTAGGGGTAATGTGTGGTACAGTTGGGCCTATGTTTTCTGTGGTTGCTGATCTATCTGATTTAATATGTATCACTACCTTTTCCAAATACCTAGTTTGTACTCCTTGAGGATCTGCACTCACCCTCTTCCTTTTGGACATCTATTACAAAAGAACAACATTTGACTGGAAAAACATAGTATGACGACACATGGAAAATGCACAGAAAATGGATAGGTATGGCATATACTCATATATGATGCTTAAACTAAGCAGATGGTGGTGTAACCAAGTAGAAGTAATGCAAGAGGTCATATGCAAAATATGTGCGACCAATACAACATTGCCAAGTTAGAGCAAGCACCTTGATGGGTGAATAAGATAGGCCATCCTGCACCATGCCAAGTTTGTTAGCCAGTGGATTGTTCCGCAATATTCATCTCATGCGCCCATTCTCATATTCATTTTGATAATGTTCAATACCTGACATGCATGAAAACATAAAAACAAGTGAGATTATCTTTGTAATGCAGAAGTGATTCTAATCCAATATTGCCTCCCTGTAAACCCCTTTGTGCTATCTCTGCAATTCTTCTGAGAGATGCCATGCATGCTGTAATTTGGTGTCTGCATTAATATAACTAGATAATTCCCCCGCGCGTTGCTGCGGGATTTTCTTGAAATTATTTTTCTGAAATTCAGTTGATCAAAATAGAAGTAATGAATTTATTTGACCTGATTATTTGATAGATGCATAAAAGTTTCATAAGATAAATATCATAATATGTGGCTAAATTTCTTGGAGTTCTCAACGCTGGTTCCTTCTTCCTTGTGAACAAAATGTACATGTGGGATTCCTTTCTTGATGTACTCAAAAGATGTATTCGCCAGCCTTGAATGGATCATCCTCTGTCATGTCGTCTGCTACCTCTTGAGCACTGCGTTGGTTTTCCGCGAAGAGGAAGGGATGATGCAGCAAAGTAGCGTAAGTATTTCCCTCAGTTTTTGAGAACCAAGGTATCAATCCAGTAGGAGGCTACGCGCGAGTCCCTCGTACCTGCACAAAACAAATAAATCCTCGCAAGCAACGCAAATAGGGGTTGTCAATCCCTATAAGGCCACTTACAAGAGTGAGATCTGATAGATATGATAAGATAATATTTTTGGTATTTTTATGATAAAAGATGCAAAGTAAAATAAAGGCAAAGGAAATAGCAAAGGAAATAACTAAGTAGTAGGAGATGAATATGATAAAGATAGACCCGGGAGCCATAGGTTTCACTAATGGCTTCTCTCAAGAGCATAAGTATTCTACAGTAGGTGAACAAATTACTGTTGAGCAATTGACAGAATTGAGCATAGTTATGAGAATATCTAGGTATGATCATGTATATAGGCATCACGTCCGAGACAAGTAGACCGACTCCTGCCTGCATCCACTACTATTACT
>NC_057806.1:324001548-324033739 GCF_018294505.1 Triticum aestivum | reverse complement strand
CCTTCGATCCCTCTGTCCCTCTGTCCTTCTATCCTTCTCTCCTCTCTTCTTTCCTTCTTCTCTTCTCTCTTCTTCCTTCTTTCTCTTCTCCCTTCTTTTTCCTTCTCCCTTCATTTTTTTCTTCTCGCAGGTGGCCGGTCCTATTTATAGAGGCCCTGGTCCTCTTCCCAAATATTGAGCGGGAAGGGAGCCAACAATGGCGGGCTAATTTGAAGGGGGACAGCTAGTATCAGCTATCCTGACAAAAGTAGTCTCCGCCTGCGCAAAGCTCTGGTGATGACGCCGTCTTGGGCTCCACGATGACCTCCATCTCGTACTCCTCCTGGTCTTGGTCTCGTTGCACCGAAATGGCAACCTTTGCCTGATGCCTCGGTACTCCGCGTCTGCGCTTGCCCCCTTTGCACCAAAGAGGAAAGGAGGACACTGCGCAGGCTGGCACCCGCCTGGCGCCCTTGGTCGTCATGGCTTGCGTCACGGGCACCTCGTGAGGTACCCCGCCTCGGTCTCTCCGCCTGCTCGTGAGCCAACCTGACGAGGCCGTGCCTAAGGAAGCTCCGTGTCGTCTGCCCCGCGAGGCTTGGCCCCTCGTGAGGGTCTTGGGTTTGTGTTGGTGAAGATGGGCCGCGCTGGGCCCCCTTTTGAGCCACGCCGCAGGCCGCAGGCAGTCAAGTCTGGGGACCCCCGTTCCCAGAACGCCGACAGTAGCCCCCGGGCCCAAGGCGCGCCCGGACTTGGCCGTGCAGGGAGGCGGAAGGGCAAGAGCGAAGCGCCACGGGCCCTAACAGCCTGCGGCCTTGGGCACCGCATGGCAGTTGATTGGACGTGGGCGTCTGCACTTCCCCATGGCGCCTCGGCAACTGCACGGACTGGACAAGTCCCTACATGCAAAGTGGGTCATGATTACCTGTAGTCGTGGGGGTCGGCGGTTGGCCTTCGCGGGCCATAAGTATGGAACAACGCGCGCCCTTCCAGTTGATCCCTCCTTGCTTCTCCTTCTTCCCGATCCTTGCTCCATCTTGCTGCGATGGCTCCGATCCGCCGATTCTCGACGGCAGAGAAGGGAAAGGCTCCCCGAGAGGAACCAGACCCACTCCCGCCAAAGAAACGGCTCGTCCCCCGTGGCCCGGACGAGGGGGCCCTTCAGGTGGTGTCGAGGCCTTGGTGCGAGCGGGAGCCGCCAGGGTTCCCGCTTCCATTGTACGCCCACGTCGAGGGCCCTGAAGGAGCTGATGCTAACCGCCATGGGTGGCGCCGCCGTCGGCGCCGACGGGTCACGAAGCTGTGGGTCGTCCCCCCTGGGGTCCACACCGAGGGCTCCTCCCGAGAGTTCGTGCTCCATGTTGCCATTCCTCTTCAGTCTTGGATCCGCCTTCCTCCCTTCTTCGCCTCCATCATCCCGTAGGGGGAGCCCCTGGAGCTCTGGCTGCAGCATGCCGGCTGCAGCACCCTCGCGACCGAGGCAGAGGTCGCGGTCGTTGCCCCGGGCGAGGTCTTCATGACTCGGGGCTGGAGAGAGATCGCCCGGGTTTGTAGGATAAGGGGCGTCTTCGCGGTCCACTTGGATTACGATGGTGCTTCGGTGATGCTCTTCAAGGTCTTCGATGCGAGCGGGCGCCGACTGGAGTGCTGCCCCGGGAGAGGTGGCCGGGGCCCTGCTACGACGAGGACTGGGCCCGCCAACCGCTCCCTTGGCGGCTCCTTAGGCGGTGGAGGCGTCGGAGGTTCCAGCGACTCTGATGAGCTGTTCGTGACTCCGGAGACGAGCGACAACAGCTACGAGCCCCTGAGGCGACGCCGCTCCTGGAGCAGGGCGGGATCGTCAGGCCGCCGCCGACTCTGATCTGGATGGGGTTGGCATCGGTGCTTGACGGCCCACTATTGATGATGGCGTCTTTTGCAGGGACGCACGTAGTTTGTGTCCCTTTAGGATCTGTTCCCTGCGAGGAATCAAAAACGCGTCCCGTGGGGGCTTGTAAGGTGCCTGTGATCCTGTTTTGTTAATATAACCCTTGTCGTAGAATTGTGCGAGTTGCTCATTCCGTCTTAGTTCAGTCCCCCCTTTCGAACCTCACGAGGGCTTGGTGCTCTGCGCCGACAGGTCCCAGTCCCAAGGCGGCTTCAGCCGTCGCTGGTATGCCAGGTCGCGATGCCGTGGTCAAGGCCAGGAGGTGAGCGACCCGGAGTCCGGTAAGAGCCCCTGAGTCGCGATGCTCAGGAGGTCCCCTTTGGCGCCCAAGCAGCCGTCGTTTGGTGAGAAAGGAGAGCGGCGTCGCTAACACGGGATAGCATTAGGTGCGAGGACGGTGCCACGGTAGCTGGCGCTTCCGGGTGATGACTTATCTCAAGAATCAGGGGCCGCTCTCTGGTGTGTCGCCGGGTCCGTGCATCGGCAGGTGCGAGGTTGCTCGGTGAGGTCCTCGTGTGTCTCTCCCCTCTCGCCTTTGCTCCCCTTTCTGCTCTACGTCCTCGGGTCCCGGCCCTCGAGCGAGTCTCAGCCGCTGCTGGTATGCCAGGTCGCGTTGCCGTGGTCAAGGCCAGAGGGTGAGGGCTGGAGAGCCAGTAGGAGCCCTGAGTCGCGATGCTCAGGCATCCCCCTTTAACGTGCAAGCGGTTCGCGCGGACGAGAGCGAAGGAGACACCGCAAGGGCCTCGCCTGACGCAGCTCCTTCAGGAGGTCCTGCAGGTCCATCATAGAAAAAACAAGGGGTTGCCATGACAATTGACAGTCAGCCGTTGGTTGCTTCCGAGGGGTAGTGAGGCACTGAAGGCTTGACGAGGTGATGCTATGCGGGGCTGCCGCGGCCAGAGCTCAGCCATCCAGGTTTGTCGGCGTTGCAGGGACGGACCCATGCGCAAGCGTCGTGCCGTTTGGGAGCAGCTCCGTTAGTTGGCGTCAGCTGAGCAGGCAACTAGGTAAAACACATTAGCCGCGAAGGAGTGGATTCGTTCAAATAGATGCTGGGAAGGCGGACGTCACTGGGTCAAGCCCGAGCGACTTGGGGGGTCATGCAGCCCGAGGGGCGCCCCCAACAAGGTAAGCTAACAACATAAAATAAAAAAGGGATACACGCCGCAGGGACGGACAGACGCGGCATGGGAATAATGTAGCCCTCGGGGGGCGCTCCCAGCTGGAAATGAAACTCGAAAGATGTCACCTGATGATGTTGAGGACGAAGGAGCGTTGGTGTAGCAGACTCGGTGGGTTGCGGGAGCCGATCCTCACGAGCCCCCAGGCCCAGGGGCCTCGGGAGGCTCCGGAGGCGCTGGCGGCTCCTCGCGGGCCATCTCCATCCCTGCCAGGGCTGCGGAACGCCTGGCCTCTCATGCCTCCGTGATGCCCCTCATGAGGCGCTGGTATGTGTCAGCCACGTTCGGCAAGCCGTAAGGCATGCGAACGTAGCTATGGGGTGGGCCTCCGCAGCGCCCCGCTCGCGAGGGCCAGAGGCGCTCCAGAGAGGCAACTCGGTTGAGCCCTGGTATGTCGATGCAGACGCGTAGCCCACCATCCTCGCCTGGATGGGGAGCCACTGCTGGTAGGCGGCGGCCGCCTTTCATGACTCTTGACTCCTGTAGCTTCTGAATGGCCTTGCTGACGAACTCCTGAGGGTATGGATCTCCTTGCCTTGCTCCTTCTTGAGGGAAACGTGCTTCGAAACACGCCTCCATGTGGTGCCCAAGCGCCTCCCTCGTGACCGTAGCTAGGTCGGTGGCCCTCCAGGGGAGACCCCCGAGCCTTGCCTGAGGAGGGCGCCGGGCGCGCTTTCCTATGCGATGGAAGGAGGTTCCCCCTGGGCAGGCGTGGGCCCAGAGGGGCCTGCCTCCTGAGTGGTCAGGCCAGACGATGTCTTCTTCTTCTTAGGGGCGGTCTCGGGAGGCCTCCTGCTTCCGCGATCCGGGTCTTCCAGTGACGCGGCCTGAAAGGCTCGTTCCAGGGAACACACCACGTCCTTCTCTTCACAGGGCACCGTGATGACTCCGCCGCTTCCTGGCATCTTGAGGACGTTGTAGCCGTGGTGAGTTACGGCCATGAACTTGGCCAGCGCTGGGTACCCAAGGATGACGTTGTACGGCAGGCGAATGTGAGCGACATCGAAGTCGATGAGCTCGGTGCGGTAGTTGTCGCGTGCCCCGAAGGTGACAGGGAGGCGGACCTGCCCAATCGGGACCGTGGAGCCGTCGATGATACCGGAGAAAGGCTTGGTTGGCTGAAGCTGGCTGAAGCTGGCTGTAGGGCACTTGGAGGTTGTTGAATGTTTCCACGGATAGGACGTTGAGCCCTGCCCCGCCATCGATGAGGGTCTTGGTGACCACCACGTTGCTGACGATTGGGGAACAAAGCATCGGGAGGTCTCCGGCTATAGCCGCACACTTGAGCTGATCTACTGAGCTGAATGTGATGGCGCACGCCGACCACCTGAGAGGGCATGTGGCTTCGAGCCTGGGGAGGACTGCGTTCACTTCGCGGGCGAAATGCTTGAAGATGCACTGAGAGGCTGGGGCTTGTGCCCCGCCCAGGATGCAGGCGATCGCGCGCGGCTCCTGGAAGCCCCCAGCCCCCTCGTCCTGGTGGCGGTCCTCATTTCTCCTTGGCTGCGGCGGCAGCGGTGGGAGGCCTGCGTTGCCTTGCGGGCGATCCTCGCGAGGCTAATCCCTCCAGCCTCCCTCGCGAGGCGGGTCTTGCCAGCGATCCTCGCGAGGTTGATCGCGCCACCCTTGGCGCGGGCCATGGTCTTCCCAGCGTCCTGCGTTCCTTCCTCCTCCTCGACCGTAGCCCCGGTCACCGCGGTCAGGGCGACGGCCGATCCTTCCTTCTCGCACGGCTCGGAGCTCTTGACATTCGTTGGTGTTGTGGGTGTGGAGGTCATGGTACACACAGTACCGGCTGCCCTTGGAAGGTTCGGGCTGATCTCTGCCCTGCTTGGTGTCTGGTTCTGCCGCGAGCACGGCAGCCCCCTTGCGCTTCACATCCTTGGCCTTGGGCTTCTTCTCTTCTGGATCTGCAGCAGGCACCTCGAGGTGGGAGAGACGCACTTGGTTGCCAGGTTGAACAGCTCCAAGGAAGTGCACAGGTCTTCATGCATCGCCAGCTCCTCCTTCATCTTGACGTCGCGCACGCCGTCGGAGAAGGCCGAGATGATGGCCTCCTCAGTCACCTTGGGAATCTTGAGGCGTGCGTTGTTGAAGCGCTGGATGTACTTCTGCAGGTTCTCCCCGGGCTGTTCCTTGATGCGGCGGATGTCGCTCACGGCGGGTGGCTGGTCGCGAGTGCCTTGGAAGTTGGCGATGAAGCGGGTGCGCATCTCGTCCCAGGAGGAGATTGTGCCTGGAGCCAGGTTCAGGAGCCAGGTGCGGGCCCCGTCCTTGAGCGCCATGGGGAACCAGTTCACCATGACCTTCTCATCTCCGTTGGCAGCTTTGATGCCTAGCTCGTAGAGCTGGAGGAACTCCGCAGGGTCAGCCGTGCCGTCGTAGCGAGGAGGCAAGTCTAGCTTGAACTTGTCAGGCCACGCGACGCTGCGTAGCTCGGCGGTGAAGGCGCGGCAGCCTGCTGTGGCCACGGGAGGCCTTGGATGACGGGGAGCTTGGTCTTGCATGTCCCCACGCGCTGCAGCTGGGAGCAGGGCGGGGTCATGACGCGCGGGAGCAGGAGCATGGTCGCGACGTGCTGGAGCAAGGAGCGCCCGGGCAGCTTCTTGCGGGCAAGGAACTTCTTGACAGCTCTGCTCTTGCGCGCTGGCACCTGACAGAGCGGGTTCCGTCCAGGGGCCACGCGCCTCGGAGCCATGGCGCCTTCCTGAGGAGGAGGCGGCCGGGGCGGGGTGCGGTGCAGCGGAACGGACGGCGCAGGAGAGCCCCCTACGGCGTGGACAAGCTCGGCGACGCGGTCGAGCCATTCTTCGTAGACGTCGTCGATAGGACGGTAGCGCGGGAGCTCGTTTGCCGCGATGAGTGCAGCCCGAGCCTCCATGGGCGCGCGGAGCGCGCGGGATGAAGAACCAGCTAGGGTGAGCGAGGGAGTTGCGGTGCGGCCGTCTTACCGCACGGATGGATGCTGGGCCGATGCTTGCTGCTCGTCCCCCGCCGGGCCGGTGGCGGCGTTGACGGCAGGTGACGGGGAACGACGAGGACGCCCGCCGACAGGGGCCGTCTGGGCGACGCGGGATGCGAGTGCGGCCCGGCGCTCGGCGCGGGCCCGACGAGCGTCAGACATGGGCGTGATGGTCGGAGGAGAACGGGGTGGTGGAAGACGAATCCCGGCGCACCCCTACCTGGCGCGCCAGATGTCAGATTTCGGGTTCTGGCAGACCCTTGAGGTTCGATCACTGGGGTGCGCGCGGAGATTTCGCCTCCTACCTACCTCCACCCCTCCGCCTCGTTAAGGTCTAAGCTATAGAAAGAATAACACGGGGGACACGAGGTTTATACTGGTTCGGGCCCCCGTTGTGGTGTAATACCCTACTCCAGTGTGGTGTGTGGTGGATTGCCCCTTGGGCTGATGATGATGAACAATACAAGGAAGAACAGCCTCGCGAGGGTCTGTTCTTGGCTGGGGGGATGAACTGCTGGGAGGAGTTCAGTCACCCTTCCCTCTCTCTCTCTCTGATCCTTTGATCCTTCGATCCCTCTATCCCTCTGTCCTTCTATCCTTCTCTCCTCTCTTCTTTCCTTCTTCTCTTCTCTCTTCTTCCTTCTTTCTCTTCTCCCTTCTTTTTCCTTCTCCCTTCTTTTTTTTCTTCTCGCGGGTGGCCGGTCCTATTTATAGAGGCCCTGGTCCTCTTCCCAAATATTGAGCGGGAAGGGAGCCAACAATGGCGGGCTAATTTGAAGGGGGATAGCTAGTATCAGCTATCCTGACAAAAGTAGTCTTCGCCTGCGCAAAGCTCTTGTGATGACGCCATCTTGGGCTCCACGATGACCTCCGTCTCATAGTCCTCCTGGTCTTGGTCTCGTTGCACCGAAATGGCAACCTTTGCCTGATGCCTCGGTACTCTGCGGCTGCGCTTGCCCCCTTTGCACCAAAGAGGAAAGGAGGACACTACGCGGGCTGGCACCCGCCTGGCGCCCTTGGTCGTCATGGCTTGCGTCATGGGCACCTCGTGAGGTACCCCACCTTGGTCTCTTCGCCTCCTCGTGAGCCTACCTGACGAGGCCGTGTCTGAGGAAGCTCCGCGTCGTCCGCCCCGCGAGGCTTGGCCCCTCGCGAGGGTCTTGGGTTTGTGTTGGTGAAGATGGGCCGCGCTGGGCCCCCTTTTGAGCCACGCTGCAGGCTGCAGGCAGGCAAGTCTAGGGACCCCCGTTCCCAGAACGCAGACAACAAGGTCGGTTAAAAAGGAGGAGATATCCATATCCGTATTGCCTAGCTTGCCTTCCATGCCAAGTAGAGTCCCATCCGGACACAAGACGAAGTCTTCAATCTTGTATCTTCATAGTCCAACAGTTCGGCCAAAGGATATAGTCCGGCCGTCCGGATACCCCCTAATCCAGGACTCCCTCAGTAATCATCGCTGGTGATATGATCGATGATTGGTTGGATGATCAGATAATTGAGCCTGAGGAACAAGGAGTGGTTGCCGAGGCTGTAAACCCGCCTCTAGTTGAATACGCCTAGCCCAACGGAGCTGGGATCTTTCTCGAACACGAAGCAGCCATAGCCATCAATGTCACGAACGCCCCATGCATTGTACTGCATGTTTTTTGATGTAATGGTTTGGTCAATTTGGTACGTGCGAATGAGCATCAAATGACCGCCGTCAGCTGAACGAGCGATAAACCACCACCCATCGGCTGTTATGATTCCAGGTCCTGGAATCATGAAGGCCAGCGCATTTGCGTCTGCTGCAACAATTCAAATTGGAGACCAAAAGGACAAAAATAAACAATCATGTTCAGAGTATGTGTGGAATTAAGATTATTATAACAGTGAAACATATCATAGACAGAGAATTGCAATGCCGTGGTCATAATCATACCCCAAGTTAAAAAAAATAAGCCAATGGCTTTCATATTCTAGCAATATGTCATGGTTCAAACATCATGTAACAATGAGAGGAAAACTTCTATGACTGCGCCTACTCATATTCTACCATAGCACTTACTACTACTGTTCTCATATCAACTCTAAGCAATAACATGCGTTGTTATAAAAATCTTGTAAACGAGAGTAACATATAGCAATCATGATGTTATGCTCATAATATGTATTCTAATAATCATTAGATGCCAATTGTTCTCATATCAACTCTAACAATAACATGTGTGGTCATAAAAATCTAGGAAATGAGAGGAACATATAGCAATGATGTGGTTATAGACATGCTATGCATTCTAAATTTGTAACAAATGAACAGACAGTCGTATTCATAAGGTAAAGATGAGATGAGATAGAACAATTACATGACGATAGATTCCACCAGTATAGGCAGCCAATCTGTGCGTCGACTGCGTAAACGATGTCATCGTGCACTATAGCATCGGACATAAATGTTGCCTCAACAGGATTGATGATGAGCCATAACCATGTATGGCGACCGGATTCCAGATAGACTAATCCCATGTTGAACAAGGCAATGAGCTTGTAATCCATGTAGTCTTCTGATGGTGTGGGCACTTCGCGGATTACAACTTTCTGCAAACAGAGGTCAAGCCAAAAGCTTGACGCGTCTCGTGCGTAGTAGGCGGGAGTGTCCGGCGGGCCGTGAGGCTCGATGGCGGCGGTATCCAACGATGGAAGGGTGATCTCTCGCTGGGTGTAGATATCCACGAGACGCCACGGACTACCGGTGTGGTGGATGAGGACGATCCAGTTGGCCTTCATGCCCACCCAGTAGTGGCCACGCATGAAGGACAGGTGGACGGGTAGTGGTAGCATATCGAGGGGCACCACGGCAACCTCCATACGATCGTCAAGTCGGTGTCTGGGCCACTTGCGAGGATCGGGCATCAGCAAGCAGGGTGTCTTGAAAAGAGCCGGCCGGTTGCAGATGAGTAGACGGTACAAAGACACCGAGCATGTGGCCAGATGGACGGTGCTGAGTAGGTCCATACGACTACAGATCTGCTCCAAGAGAACATCGGGGAGGGAATTCCAATCGCGGCTCTGCTTGTCAGTCGGTTCTGCCACTTGGGTTTTCAGTGCCTGTGAGCCAGCGGGGAAGTGGATTCGGGCGGGCGAGCGAAGAAGCTTCTCCTCATGTGGCTGACCAGTGAGCGCGGGGATATGGTACGCACGAGCTACCAAGGAAGATGGCGCGGGCGGGCGAGCAGTGAGCGGGGGTAAATGGTGTGCCGCCGACGATGGGGAAGAGAGGAGGAAGAAGAAGAGAGGAGGAAGGAGAGTGGAAGACGGGGAAGAAAGTGCATTCAATCTCAATTCTACTAGTACTACTACCAGGATATACTGTCCTTCGGAGTGTAAATAGTTACACCGATGACATGTGGGTCTACCACAACAGGGCCCATATCTTAGTTAATGGAGGACAGAGGTGCGTAGGCGTATTTGCGGAAGCCTGCTCTACTGGCAAACATGATGGCAGTACTGGGTAAGGCTGATTTAGTAACACCAACACGCCGGTTCGGCTTATTAATTACGTGTCCCATCTGCTGCAGCGTGTATTGTCACTTCACTGCGAAGACTAGTTGAATAGTTCTCTCTGACCAAGATGGGGAATAATGGATCACGAGGACTTCCTTTCTACAGTATCCCTATGCATCTACGCTCACTTCACTCATTTTGCTCCGTACCTAGTCACTTGTTGAAATCTGTAGAAAGACAAATACTCCATATTTGGGAACAGAGGGAGGCTTTTACTCCGTACTATTTGGGAACAAAGGGAGTATCACCATATGGAGGGAACAGAGGAAGCTTGAAATATGAACATGTCAATGGGAGGGAGTAAGCCCCATGCATGCATGCATGCAACATGCAACACTCACACATACACATGGACGCAGCAACACTCACGCACCCATGCGGCACACAACACACGACGCAACACACACGCTCACGCTCAAGTGCTCAACCTACTCCCTACGTCCGTGAAAGACTGTACATTTAGAGATTTACACATTGACCAGGGCATAATTAACGCCCAAAAGTAGCAGACTTATGTGTGCATGCGACCATTGAGATAAGAAGATTAAATGAAGGCCGTTGCATGCTGTAATTAAGGATAGACATGTAGCCTATACCTATAGCACAAGTTGGTGCATTAGTCAATCAATATCGATTTAGATTAAAGGCTAAATGCATTGGAAGTGTATATGTAGATCATGTACTACACTCTTTGTTTTATAGCCGATGTACACTCTTTGTTGGAAGACCGAGGGAGGACACATGCATGCACTCACATACACTGCCAGGGCGGTTCGCGCGCAAGGGTTGGAATCGTGTCGCGCCTGCGTAAAGTTTTGTTTAACTGATTTCTTTGCTCTGCCAACTGACAGGTGGGACCCAAAAACCAGGTGACAATTTAACCAGTCAACAAAGTGCCATGTCGACTATTTGTCCAGTCAGTAGGGTGCAATACGGTGCTCTACGACGAGCTAGTGATCGTATAATCGCCACAAAACTATATATAGTGACCGTAAAGAGCGTATTGTTACATACGTTGACCGCCAATGTATTTTTCTTGTTTCAAATTAAGCCATATTAATCGGAAAGGATGCAGTATGGACTACAACTAGTAGTACTAGTACTACTTTGATGTGTCCCGTCAACTCGCCGAACGAGAAGAAGCTTGCTTACTATGCCTCTCCCTCGCTCACGCGCGCGGTGGTTCGCAGGATGAGGAGAGGGTTTTGACTACAACGCCCTCTCCCTCTCCCTCTCTGTTGGGGATATTACTACTGGAGGTAAACCGGCCTTATGTAGTCGAGTTGACTCTTTGAAGATTAGAAGCCCATGAAGATGTAAAGATGATGGCGCTTTACGGAGGGCCCAAAGGCGGGTTACAGTCTGTAAATGTAAACCGGCCTAGTCATGTAACTTGTATAGTAAGATAAAAGAGAGAGGCCGAACCGAATACGTTTATAATCCGGCTTCGGGACTCTGTAGCCCGGCGAGCGTCAACCTATGTATATAAAGGGACGACCCGGCCGCGGTTTAGAGACAGACAACAACAACTCGAGAGCCAGACAAAGCGGATTCGCTCCCTGGCCTTCGAAACCCTAGCAATACCAATCACAACTAGACATAGGCTTTTACCTTCATCGAAGGGGCCGAACTAGTATAAACTCCCGTGTCCCCTTGTCCAGTTTAACCCCTTTAAGCTAACCCCTTGCGATGGCTCCACGACTAAGTCCTTTCACGAGGACATCTGCCGTGATAAACCCACGACGGCTGGCGCCCACCGTGGGGCTATCGCATGATGGTTTTGAGTTCTTGAAGGGCAGCTTTGATGGACTCAAGGTATACACTGTGGGCCGGATGACGAAGAGTCACCACGGCAAGCTCTACATCGATAACGCGGGATGGGGTCCCAAGGCCGATTCAATCGAATACGGGTACCGGGTCCCCTTTGGTGGGATTCACGTCTTCATCGGCAAGATCGGCAAACCGGCCCCCGAGCCGGACATCTGCACTGACATCATCGAAACGACACGGCGTGCAAGTTCTTCGCCGGTTCAGCCCGAGGCAAGGCATGTTTTCGTAGGAGTCATCCATGGATCGGGGTACGAGTACGGACCGGTGTCCGATGGAGAAACCGTAGTCTGCTCTGATGACGAGTCTTCTGGAGAAACCGAATCGCTTTACCAGTTGCAGGACGGCCGGATTGAGGGAGGATCCGAGGGTAACAGTATTCCGGATTCCCCCGGTCTGCCAAACTGGGCCGCCATCTTCATGGCTGGCACACAATCGGCGCCTCATTCATCTACCACCGCAGCAATGCTCTCCGGTTCAATGACAGCCACACCAGCAGGGGCAGGAAGCTCGGCGCCACCTCTGGCCCAAGTCTTGTCTGATTTGTTCGATGCTCTGGCAACATTGATGTCCGCGGAGGTAGACGCAGCTGCCAGGGATCAGCACGATGCGGAGATTGTAAAAGTGAAAGATTAGATAGCCCAGGCTAAAGCGGACCTGGCAGCAGAGAACGCTAGGATGGCTATGAAGCGGGCCGAGTTGGAAGCACATGCTTACCGGATTAGACTGGATCAGAATGCTTTAGAGGAAGTCATGAGAAGAAGGTACCGATCACGTCTCCCATTGGTTTATGAGCCATAGAATCTTTTCAACACGCCAGGTGCAGGAGCTGGTAACCAACCCATGCTAAACCGGGCGGGGGCGCCGGGAGCAGGAGCGCCGGTTCATCCGCGCACGACGGACCTGCCTCGCCAGAACAACGCTGTACCATCAACGCTGCCCGGGCATTATTCCAACCCATTGGACAACATTGTGGCCGCCGCTTCACGCCTGGCGGCCCTCCAACCGACAGCGAGTCACCAGTTGTAGTGGAAGCGCGTCGGGCCAGGGATCTCCTTCAGATAGCACTAAATCAACAGCAAGCATATTCACACAGCCGTGAGAGGATTCATTCCACTCCCCGTCCAAGCCGGAGTTATAGCAGACACGTGGAGGATGAACCGGCCGTGTCCAGTAGTGCACGTCGCCGAAATTTGCCACGAGGGAACAACCCGGCTGGGGGAGGTGCTAATGCGCAAGATGTTGTGGACCATGGCCGCGCACGTCGAGAGGCCGAGTTGACAGCTCGACACGGAGCACGACAGCATACTCCGGTTCACCCCACCGCCTCCGTGGAGCCAGGGGCGATGTTCAGTTCCTTAGGGGTACCGTGTTTAACTCCCTCTTTGCGTAATGTGCGACTACCCAAGGATTTCAAGGGACCTCGTAAGGTACCAAATTACACCGCCGATTTGCAGGCAGAGGCATGGGTGGAGAGCTATGAGATGGCAATGGAGATGTTAGATGTGGATGAGGCGGTGTGTGCTAAATATTTCACCATGATGTTGGAAGGAACAGCTCGCACTTGGTTGAAGAGCTTGCCGACCAACTCTATTGGATCATGGACCGAACTGAAGCACCGGTTTATCCAGAACTTCAAGGATACGTGTAAGCAGCCAATGTCAATTGTAGATCTGGCCGCTTGTGTCCAAGAGGAAGGGGAGTCCACGACCCATTGGGTCAAATGGGTCTCGGCGATTTTGCATTCATCAGATCATATCAATGCAGACACCGCAGTGTTAACGTTAGAGGGCAATTGCCGTTTCAAACCGTTGAAACAGAAGTTGGGAAGGCTCAAACGTCACTGCAACGACATGTCAACACTCATGGCCGCTTTGGTTAAATATGCCGATTCAGATAATACCAAGGATCCGGATTCAGAGGAGGACAATCCAGAGAAGGATAAGAAGAATGGCAATGCCAAAGGACAACAACATAATCCGGCAGGCCATGGAAACGCTAGTAAGCGCAAGGCCGACAGTGGTTTGGACTTTGTCGCAAATACCAACGTGCAGGAGAATGGCCAGCGCCGTAAAGGCAAGCAGCCCTAGAGGGGTGGAGGTCCAGGCAACAATTTGGAGCGTTTGTTAAATCAGCCCTGTCCAAAGCATGGATCGAAGGAGAAACCGGCATCACATCTCTGGAAAGATTGTTATATCATGCGGGATTTCAAGAATTCCAATATGTTCCAATATGACAGCGGCCTGCCCGGCGGTTCAGGAGGAGGTTTCCACGGGCCGGGTTACGGAGGTGGTGGTTCCGGTTCAGGGTTTCCAGGCAATCAAACCGGACACGTCAATCAAGGACACCAAGGCAACCAGGGAGGTTACAACCATCAGGGGAATCAGCAGCAGCAGCAGTCGGGTTATCAGAGCAATCCCAAACAGCTGAACAGTGGGCAATATCATGTCTTCACTACTAGTTTGTGCAAACGTGATCAGAAACTTCAAAAAAGGGCAGTCAACTCTGTTGAGCCGGCAGTACCTCAGTATTTACGCTGGTCGGAGCAACCTATTTTGTGGAGTAGAGATGATCACCCGCCCCGGGTTGATAATCCAGGTCATTTGGCCTTGGTGGTAGCCCCTCAAGTTGGGGGATACAAGTTCACTAAAGTGCTCATGGATGGGGGAAGTAGTATCAATATTTTGTATTATGATACATTCCGCCGTATGGGGTTGACAGATAAGGATCTTAAACCGTCGAATACGGTATTTCATGGTGCGGTGCCTGGTAAGTCTGCATATCCTGGTGGTAAGATAGCTTTGGAGGTAGCTTTTGGAGATGACTACGATTCAAGGTCAGAAACATTGACATTTGAGGTGGTGAAGATCAAAAGTCCGTATCACGCCTTGTTTGGGCGGCCGATTTATGCTAAGTTTATGGCAAGGCCATGTTATGTTTACCTACAACTTAAAATGCCAGGTCTTAAGGGGACTATCACAGTACATGGAAGTAGAAAGATTGCTTTGGAGTGTGAAGAAGGCGATGCGGCTTATGCTGAGTCAGTTTGTGCCACGGAGGAGTTAAAATTCTATAAGGAGCAAGTTGATCCGGCAGACATGACCTCCTTAAAAAAGCCAACTACGGAACATGATCCAGCATTGAAGTTCAAATCAGCTACAGACACTAAGATGGTCGACTTTGTCCCTGGCGATTCATCCAAACAGTTCAGCATCAGCGCTAACCTGGATCCCAAATAGGAAAGCGTTCTCATCGAGTTCATCCGTGAGAATCGGGACATCTTTGCATGGAAACCTTCTGACATGCCGGGTGTACCGAGAGAACTCGCTGAGCACACACTCAACATTGATCCTAAATTCAAACCGGTCCAACAGTTCCTCCGCCGTTTCAACGAGGAAAGACGCAAGGCTATAGGTGAAGAGGTAGCCCGTCTGTTGGCTGCTGGGTTTATTGTTGAAGTTTTTCATCCAGAGTGGTTAGCCAATCCGGTGCTGGTTCTTACGAAAAATAGCACTTGGCGCATGTGTGTGGACTACACAGATTTAAACAAGGCTTGCCCTGCAGACCCCTTTGCTCTCCCTCGCATTGATCAGATAATTGATGCTACGGCGGGTTGTGACCATTTGTGTTTTTTGGATGCTTACTCTGGTTATCATCAGATCAAAATGGCAGTTAAGGACCAGGAGAAGACAACCTTTATAACTCCCTTTGGAGCCTTCTACTATGTTTCCATGCCCTTTGGACTTACCAGTGATGTGTTCAGAATTGCCTTCATAACCAAATTGGGCGCAATGTTCATGCGTATGTGGATGATATTGTGGTCAAATCCAGAAAGGAGGGGACATTGATAGATGATCTACAGGAAACCTTTGACAGTCTTCGGGTTTACAAGATGATGCTCAATCCGGAGAAGTGTGTTTTCGGTGTCCCGGCAGGCAAGCTCTTAGTCTTTCTGGTTTCAAACAGAGGCATTGAGGCTAATCCGGAAAAGATTGCAGCAATTACGTCCTTGGCTAAACCGGCGTGTATTAACGATGTGCAACGTCTGGCCGGTCGGATTACAGCCTTGAGCCGGTTTATCAGCCGCCTTGGAGAGAAGGCCATCCCCTTATATCAGATGCTCAAGAAAACAGATAACTTTGTCTGGAGTGAGGCAGCTGATAAGGCGTTTGAAGATCTGAAGAGGCAGCTAGTGGAACCGCCCAGGCTGGCAGCACCGATCGATAAAGAGCCATTATTGTTGTATGTGGCTGCTAATGCCCGGGCTGTCAGCGTAGCCATTGTGGTAGAGCGCAAGGAGCCTGGCAAAGAGTATCCGGTTGAACGGCCGGTTTATTATATCAGTGAGGTGCTCATTGAGTCAAAGCAGAGGTATCCACATTGGCAGAAACTGGTGTATGGGGTGTTTATGGCAAGCCGGAAGCTCAAACACTATTTTCAGGGCCATCCTATCACAGTGGTCAGTTCAGCTCCTCTGGGCGACATCATTCAAAACAGAGAGGCAACTGGCCCGATTGCCAAGTGGGCCATTGAGCTTGGACCTCACGGGCTCAAATATATACCCCGCACAGCGATCAAGTCCCAGGCACTCGTAGATTTCATCAACGATTGGACGGAGTTACAGGCACCTGAGGAGAAACTAGATAATACATATTGTACTATTCATTTTGATGGGTCCAGACAGTTAGAGGGTTCGGGGGATGGACTCATGTTAACTTCCCCACGAGGTGACAAGTTTTGTTATGTCCTCCGTTTAATGTTCCCTTGTACTAACAATGCAGCTGAATATGAGGCTTTACTCCACGGTCTTCGGATGGCTAAAGAGATGAATTTGAGCCGGGTTAAGTTCTTCGGCGATTCAGATCTAGTGGCTCAGCAAGTGTCTGGCACTTGGGATTCTAAGGACCCACTCATGGCTGCATATCGGCGAGAGGTGGACGCAGTGGCTGGTCACTTTAAAGGTTATCAGGTGGACCACATAGACCGGCGGAAGAATGAAGCGGCGGACGCTTTAAGTCGTCTTGGTTCCCAACGTGAACCGGTTCCGCCCAATGTTATTCTTGATGTATTGCACAATCCGTCAGTCAAAATACCAACCGAAGAAGATTTGGCTATTCCTGATTCGGAGGCTCAGTTGGTGGCAGCTCTGCATGCCATACCAGATTGGACGATCCCATATCTGGATTACATGAACCGGGGCGAGTTACCAACTAAGGAAATGTTGGCTCGACAGGTAATCCAGCAGTCCAAGTCCATGACCATACTCATCGGGGAGTTACATCGTTACAGTGTTTCAGGAGCAATTCAACGATGCGTTTCTCCTCAAGAAGGTTGTGAGATTTTGCGAGAAATTCATGAAGGGGATTGTGGTCACCACACCGGTTCAAAGTCGTTGGCTGCCAAAGCTTTTCGCCACGGTTTTTACTGGTTGACAGCGCATGCTGATGCCGAGGATTTAGTCAAAAGATGTGATGGATGTCAAAAGTTTGCCTGCTGTGTGCACATTCCGGCTCAAGAGTTGCGGATGATTCCAATTATGTGGCCATTTGCAACTTGGGGGCTGGATATGGTTGGACCCTTCAAGCGCTCCAAGGACAAGAAGACCCATCTGTTAGTAGCAGTTGATAAATTCACTAAATGGGTAGAGGCAGAGCCAGTCAGCAAGTGTGATGCAGCCACGGCGGTTCAATTCATCAAAAAGGTGATATTCCAGTTTGGCTTTCCACATAGCATTATAACAGACAATGGTACTAACTTATCAAAAGGAGAGATAGAAGAATTCTGTCAACATGAGCACATCCGGCTTGATCTAGCATCAGTGGCTCACCCCCAATCTAATGGTCAAGCGGAAAGGGCAAATCAAGAAATTCTACGGGGTATCAAACCAAGGCTTATGGTTCCCTTAAAGCGGGCGTCGGGTTGTTGGGTCGAGGAGCTACCTTCTGTGTTATGGAGCATCAACACCACACCCAATAGGTCTACGGGTTACACGCCTTTCTTCATGGTTTATGGAGCGGAGGCGGTTCTTCCTAGTGACATCCGTCACAATTCGCCCCGTGTGGCAGCTTATGTTGAAGCTGATAATGAGAAGGCACGTCAGGATTCTCTGGACCTGTTGGATGAAGAGCGGAATCTTGCAGCAGCATGTTCGGCAATTTATCAACAAGATCTTCGACGTTATCACATCCGCCGGGTTAAAACTAGAACATTTCAAGAAGGTGATTTGGTGCTTCGGCTCATCCAGGATCAGACTGATATGCACAAGTTACCCCCCCCCTTGGGAAGGACCCTTTGTGGTCAGCAAAAATCTGCACAACGGATCCTACTACCTCATTGATGTTCGAGAACATGAAGACTCACGTCAATCGGAGGAGGAGACAAAGCGGCCATGGAACATAGCTCTCCTTCGGCCTTACTATACTTGAAGCCATAGGCTCTTCATCTGTACATATTTATGACAGTGTATATACCATATAATAAACTGGAGCCTCCATTATAAGTGGGGTATTTGTTCTTTCTTATATCATATGTGTGCTTTTACAAGTTAACGGTCAAAGTGGAGTCTTTGTTAAACCGGCTTTAGCAGCTGCATAAAGATATAGAAAATCACTAGGGGGCTTGGTCATGTTTGAACCACAGCTACACCTCTTGATAGGCATTTCAGCCACACAAGGAAAAATTTGTGGAGCCAAAGAGAGTATTGTACACAATACAAACTCAAACATAGGCACACGCTGAGCATCGCTCACAAAGTTACTTGGGGGCTCTTTTTTGCAAAGCAACAAAGAGTTTGAAAGGACCCTCGTAATTGGCTATCAAGCCACGGCTTGGAAGCCTGGTGTATTCACCTAAAACCCCGGGTTAACCTGCCTTCATCAAGTAAGCCACTCCTATCCAGCTAATCCTGGCATGACCCATCGAACGTTTGACAAGTCAATCTTTTACAGACCCTGAACTTGTCACAGTTAAAATGATGATTGGTTAATTGGAGGCCCATCTTAAAAGGCTTTGTTAAATGGTTTAACTCAGAGGCCTGGCAGCCCATGAAAAGCCTCTATTTGGAGCCTGGCAGCTCGTAAAAAGCCTCACATATTTTCCTATTTGAATTTTGTTTGTTGACAATCATAAGTATTTTTTGATAAACCGGCGTCCTTGACCCGGCTTGCTTTCCAACCACCAGTTGTTGGCACATGATCAATTATAAACCGGTGGTCATTGACCCGGTCTGGTTTGACTAAATCACCAGTGTTATAAAGAAAATCCGGTAGTTATACCGGTCCGGTTTAATAGATAGACCAGCATTATGAAGATGAAATTATCAAACGTATCGGGTTGGTGTTAAACACCTTTGATGTATACACGTTTGGTCAATCAATGAGGTATGTTCTGTACATTATTTTTTGTACAAACACTTGATTATTCAGCTAAAGTACTATATACTTCTTGGATATTATGACATGTTTAGCGGTAAACCGCTAGACACTTTTAAATTTTTTGGACCCAGGAAGGCAAGTCATCATAGGCTATGCATAAAATATATCCTGAAGGGCGGCACAGATTGTCACAAAGTGTTATGAAACATGCTCGATGGCATGGCAGATAAACAAAGTTTCAGCTATCCTATTACATGAAGCTTCAAAGCGGTTCAAACAGTGCCATTGTTTTTCACAGTAGCCATATAAACCGGCGACCGGATCAGGAATCTTCATCACGACGGTTTGACGGTTGCAGATCAGTTGGTGTCGGTGCTTCTTCATCCCTCCCCAGCCGCTGGAAATCAGCCGTTGACCAATCGATTCCGGTTAAAGCTTGGAACACTACTTCCTCACGGATAAGATCAGAAGGGTTAATATCAGGGGCATAAGTGTGCTTACGAATCGGAGGCACAAGTTCTTCGACTTCATGGATATCGGCCGGCTGTCTTTTCCCTTCTGCATCATAAAACGGTTAAAAATGGGACAAATCGGTGTCCTCAGCCAATTTGCTGGCCTCTGGCCGCATCTGTTTGGTCAGCCGCCGAAGATCATCATTGTCAAAGTTTGAACCGTCTTCTTTAACGCCTGGATATCCTTTGATGATATCCTCCGCTTCAAGGTCTGGAATCCAGGCCTTGGCTCGAATAAGGGCGATTAATGCTCCTGCTCTCGCAGCGGCTCTTTTCAACTCGACAATACGCGCCGGTAACATGCCCAGCTTCTCAAGGGTCTCCTTAATCAACGTTGGCGCCGGTTTGTTATAAGCCGCTGTACTAAAGGCTCGCTGAGATCCAGAGTATAGCTGCTCAACCAATGTATATGCCGCTTTGAGCTTCATCCGCATATCTGCACCAAGATGAGTAATCCGAGTTCCTGCCAAAGATTTTATCAACATTTTGGTCACTTTTAAGATTCATTGACTGGTGCAACATACATAAGCAGACACTTACCAAAGATAGCAGAGGTCATAGCGTTGATTTGGCGCTTCAAATCGGCTAGTTCTTCAACCACCAGTTTCAGGGCTTCCTCGGCATCTACAGCTCTTTTGGTCAAACCGGCTTTTTCGGTTTCCCATTCAGCACGATCTTGGTTGAAGGATTCTTTCAATTTTTCCATTCTGGCCAGGGCCTGCGTCAGCTCCTCTTTGGCTTTTGCAGCTTTGGCTTGTTGAGACCTCACATTTTCTTGCAAGTCAGAGTTGTGGGCATCTTTGCTTCTCAGTTCAGCCTGCAACATTGAAGGTATATTCAACAAAACAACATATTTATGCACTAAGTATAAAGCATATAACAAGTTATCCACTTCATACTTGGGGGCTAATGCCTATTTGCTCTCAAATACTACCCTATATACAAGTCTCCAGAACAATGCAAGCATTATCCTTGACACTTGGGGGCTAATGTACGTTTGTTCTAAACCGATGGTGTGGATTAAAAACCGGATTAACTTGCCAAGTTAAACCGACCTTTGGGGGCTATGCTGCAGAACGTTATCTAATTTTTTTTCAAACATGAGTTTTTTTGTGATTGAGGACACGCCTTTGCAAGGATCAATGATGGGATGCTTGAAGTGTTACAAAGACCCGGTTTATGATTAACAATCATATAACGGCTCTTGGAGGCTACTTGGAATAGTATTTCAGCTATAAATCAATGTACAAGGGAGAAGCATTTACCTCATATCGTTCTTTCATCAAATTCACCAAACCGGCTTCATAATCCTGGTTTGAGTGCAGACGGTTCAAGAAGCCGGAATGAAGCTCATCAGTGTTAAGATGAGCATAGTTTGATAAGTCGCTGCTCCATTTACCTTTATCCCTGGCAATTTGCTCTTCTTTGGCACTATGCTGAGCCAAAATGACGGGATGACCAGGAGAGATGTGGCCTGTTCCAGTAATAATAACGTCATCACCTTGGCCTTCAGGATTTTTGGTGGATGATGATGGAATTTCAGTGTCTTTCATTGGATTAGCCCGGTTTGGTTCTGCCGGTTCAGTATCAGGGGCGGCAGGCTCAGCATCTGTTGGTTCGTCAGTATGTTGGCCGTCAAGGGGCAGATCATCAAAAGTTGTTTCAGGATGGAGGCCTTCCGGTTCACCAGTCTACTCCGGTTCACCTCTTTGTTCTTCTTCTTCGGCAACAGGGTCTTCTGGCGGATTGGTGACCCGAGCTTTCTTGCTGGGTCTGGCTTTGGCCCTGCCAACAGAATAAAAAAGGATTAACATCCTGTTCAAAAGATGTAGGGCGCATTGAAAGGAAAGGTTTTTCATAACTCACCCCGCCACAGTTTTCAAAGGGGGGAGTTGAGTTGCTGTCGATTCACCAGAAGAGGAAGGAGGTGTCACCTGATAATTTGAATCGGACGGATTAAGAGGCTGTCTGAAATAACCTGCCTTGGGGTAAGAATGGTCAGAAGTAGGAGAGACCTCAGACCGGCGCTTCCGAACCGGAGTATCAGGTAAATCGGTAGAGGTGACCTGTTGGCCACTGTGCCGGGTTGTCTGGCAAGCTTCATGCTGTTGAGTCTTCAAAATAAATGTTGGATCCAAGTGAGCAAGAGGATGAGAAAAGCTTACTTCCGGATTGCTTGGCGAGTTTTTTGTGTTGGCATAGAGTCTGAACCGGAGGAAAGGGTAATTACCTCTACGTCATCAGCCTGACTAGCTTCTGCCTCCTCCTGAGGAAGATCATCGTTAACAAGATGCATAAAAAGAGAGCCAAGTGAGTCAAGTTCTACCTCAACTTCTGGGTCATCGGTATCATCATCAAGTTCTATATTAATCCGGTCAGCCGTTTTCCGCTTTGACGTCCGTTTTACGGCTTTGGTCTTCGGGCGGGTTGGTTTGACCACTTTGTCTCCAGTTGGCTTTGCCGCTTTCTCTATGGATTTCCGTTTCCAAAAAGGGTCATCACCCTATATATATAAAGAAGAAGGGTTACATCTTGTATAAGTTAAAGATATTAGAGATGAAGAGGAAGTGTAATGCTTACAGCAGGCGGTTTGTTTTTGGTATAGAAGGGACTCAGACCGGTTTGACTGCAGACCAGTTCCGATTCATTTAGAATTTTCTTTACACCTTCAGTGACTTCTTCCTCAGATAATTGGAAGTTGCAGTGGCGTTGAGGATCGTCAACTTCACCGGTATATTCGCACATTAAACCAGGACGCCGGCTTAGCGGCAAGATACTCCAGGATATCCAACAACGCACAAAATCCACACCCATTAAACCGTTTGCCATAAAGGCCCGGAGCTTGGCGATTTGAGGAGCGTATTTTGCCCTTTCTAAGGAGCTCAGGCATTGTGGCATTGGGTGAGTATTGGATAATCTATGATCACGGAAGCCGGGGAGGGGATTTTCATCCTCAGGCGAAGTGTCTCTGCAATAGAACCATGTTTGGTTCCATTCCTTTGGGTGGCTATGGTGTTTGTCATGAGGAAATTCCACTTCTTTCCGCTTTTGAATCGAGACACCACCAAGCTCTGTGTTCAGGCCATTCACAAACTCTGTGCGCCGGTTTAAGTGAAAGAAATCCCGGAACAATTCTGCAGTTGGTTCTTCTTGTAAATAGACTTCACAGAAGACTTGGAAATTGCATAAGTTGGAGACTGATTTGGGACCAATATCTTGTGGATGCAGTTGGAAGCTGGCAAGCACATCTCGATAAAATTTTGACCCTAGCGGTTTGAAACCACGGCCTATATGGTCAACAAAGATTACCACCTCGCCTTGTCTTGCGGTTGGAGGATTCTCTGTTCCTGGAACTCGCCATTTGATCTCAGTTTTCTTAGGCAGAGAGCCGATGCTAACCATCTCATTCAATTGAGCCTCAGTAACCCGGGAATGAGCCCAATTGCAGGCAGTGAATTGTTTGGCCATTGCAAAGCGAACAAACTGAAAATGAAAGGCCGGTTTATAAATTACACATGATTATACACAAGAGACAAGGGAGTAAGAATATGCTGATATGATGAATGGTACAACCCGAAGACTAGTATAATGAGAGAGAAAGGTAATGCTAGCACAGGGTTGATCAGACACTGTTAAACCGGAGCATAATTGTGAAGGTAACATGCTCTTCCGGTTTATCAGAGGGCTAATGGCATAGACTATTTATACAATGTTAAACCACTTATATTGGTGCGAGGAGAAACGGATCTCACGGGAACATAGAAACAGATCTCACAGTGATGTATAAAACTTTCGGATCTAAAGATAAGATAGAAAAGCAAAAATAATTGGATCTTGAAGGGGTGCAGAACTGAAGCAATTTTTGACAGACTAGATCAGTTCTTTGCGCATAAGGATTTGTGATGACCATGGTAGGTAAGCTACGGCAAGAGATGCATCAAGCATGAAGTGTCCATCTATTAAAGGAAGAACAAGGAAGAATAGCACTGATGAACTTCGGAAGAACTGCGAAGAATATCGAAACCCTAGAACAGATCTATGGTGAAAAAAGCAGAGAACTTACCGGAGCTGGTGAGGAAGCGGAAGGGCGCCACAGTATTCTGGTGCGTTCAGGGTGATGCAGCGGCCAAGGTCGGAGCAGAGGCGATGGTCGGCGGTGGCGGCGGAGCTCCAGAGGCTGAGCGGCGCGAGGAAGACGACGCGAAGAGGCATGGGGGGAAACGGTGAAAATGACCCCTCGGTCCTATTTATAAGGCGAAGTGATAAAATGGCATGTACGGGAATCGAGGAGCCCAAAAAATGGATAAGTTAATAAAGGTGTTGCCTCGATGACTGGATATATATTAAATGAAGGAAATCTCCGACATCAACGATTGGATGACGTCAGGGCGGTTTATCGTAATTTTGAAGTATGATGTCACGGCGGTTTACAAGATCAAAAATGAAGATAAGAGAGAAGATTTTTTCTAAAGTGTGGAAGATTGACATGAACAAGTTCAAACCAATCTGGGGCCTAATGTTGGGGATATTACTACTGCAGGTAAACCGGCCTTATGTAGCCGGGTTGACTCTTTGAAGATTAGAAGCCCATGAAGATGTAAAGATGATGGCGCTTTACGGAGGGCCCAAAGGCGGGTTACAGTCTGTAAATGTAAACCGGCCTAGTCATGTAACTTGTATAGTAAGATAGAAAGAGAGAGGCCGAACCGGATACAGAGCCAGACAAATCAGATTCGCTCCCTGGCCTTCGAAACCCTAGCAATACCAATCACAACTAGACGTAGGCTTTTACCTTCATCGAAGGGGCCGAACTAGTATAAACTCCCGTGTCCCCTTGTCCAGTTTAACCCCTTTAAGCTAACTCGTTGCGATGGCTCCACGACTAAGTCCTTTCACGAGGACATCTGCCGTGACAAACCCACGACACTCTCCCTCTCCCTCTCCCTCGCCCTCGACCTTGCCCTCGCGGTGGACATGCAGCAGTTTAATCGGTGTCAGACTGCCAGGAGCATATTGTACTGTAGTATCATCATTGTTGGACGTTCTGAAGAGGCGAAGAGCCAAGTGTAAGGTTCACACGAGTATGAACTGTTGAACCTCCTGAAGAGGCAAAGAGCCAAGTGCAAGGTTTTATAGGAGTTGTCGTCCTAGTAGGAGTGTACTACAACTATAGCGAACGATGCTACTATATGATGCCGCCACGTCACGTATATCCAAAGTTGTGCCACCTTTTTTTCTCAAAGAGCGTGCTGGAGCCCGTGCAACAACCACACAAGTTGCACGTACGCATAACACATTTACTAGTAATAAATTCTAAAGGACAAATGCCAGTATGCCACACAAGTTCATCTCTAATTCATGTGACAAATTTGTGCACGACTAGTCTACATATATTCACAGCGCTACCGTTCACAATTACCGTACTCCACTTACACGTTATAGATGGGCTACATGTCCTCCTCCAGGTTCCAGTCCCAAGTGTTCTTCATGGATGGCACGATCCATAGCGGTGGGCAACGGGAATCATTGTCGCAGCTTTCTAGTCCGGTTCCACATGATGGAGACTCATCCAAACTGAAGCGGCATAAATCAGGGATAGCGTGTCCCAGCATGTCGTTCATCCGGCGGTGCGCACTGAATACACAACCATGCTTCATGAACGGCAGGCCTTCCGTGTCGTGCACGGAAGGTGGCATCCGCTTCACAATGGGGCAGCTGTCCCCGATGAAAAGCGAGTGCTCTCCAAGAGTGTTCCTCGGCACCCACGTAGCATCACGGGGGTCGAACTCGACACCGTTCATCTGGTACACGCGGCATCCCAGATCTGGACACATGGTGACGTACATAGTAATGGTCCATGCATAATAATGTTGTGCTCAAATATGGCGGTCAGAAATATTGTGCAGTAAATAGTACTACTCCGGTATAGAAGAAGTAAAATAACCGGCTTATTATATATAGCCGCTCTTGGCTACATGGATGAGATAGTAAGACATGGAAAAACAAAAATGGTGGCAGCTAGTGGGTTCAAGTATTCAAGGGCCTAGCTAGCTATACGCTTCCTCCAAGGTAAAAAGTACTCCTACTAGTACTACAAAGTATACTACTAGTACAACAATGAAAGAGAAGGCGAGAGGGTTAAAAAATGGAATACCTGGGTAGATGGTGACGGTCCGATCGTGGTAGATTGTGTGACCATGTTGCACATCAGTGGTACCATGGGTAACGACTGCTAAGATAGTTGATCCCAATATGCCAAAGTCAGCTACAAGGTTCCAGGTTAGACCGAATCGCGGATGCAAATGCACATCCAGGATCGGCGATCTTATTTTGATCGGGGGATGACTGGTCCACGCAAAATAATGGAGTACCGTTAGGGATGCAAATGATGATTTGTGAATTCCGTTTGTAATCTCCCGTACCGTAGGATGGCAACCAGATGAAACAAGTCCCCTGGCTTGTCACCGCAAAGATGCGGCCTAGATGGTGCATGGCGTCTTCGAACATGTAGGGGTACAAATCTGCCGCCGCCAACATGCGCCAGCCTCTGCCGTTACTGCCTCTTGCATTGATGGCAATCCTTATGTCGAACACCGCGATGAGATAGTAATTGTCGTAGCCGCGTCGCTTTGTCGGCGGGTCCGCAATTGCTATCTTCTTCAATCTCATGTAGGCATCATCATACATATTCAAGCCCAGCCAGTCTGGAAGGCCAATCCCAATGGTGGAGAAGGGGTCTACCGGAACGGCCGCACTGCTGTGGATGTTGTGCAAAATGATGGTGGTATCCGGCCGGAGGTATGCAAGCCAATCTTCGTTGGCACCGACCCAGACCTATATATAAGACGGTGGGCAGCGGAGAAATTACGGGATGGA
The DNA here is from genome assembly GCF_018294505.1 of Triticum aestivum. Classification (NCBI taxonomy): domain Eukaryota; kingdom Viridiplantae; phylum Streptophyta; class Magnoliopsida; order Poales; family Poaceae; genus Triticum; species Triticum aestivum. The sequence goes on along the minus strand of NC_057806.1, from coordinate 324,007,559 downwards.
AATGGAATAACTAAGTACTACATGATCAAACTCCATTACTGACCTGCTCATCGGACAAAATCCGACTACCTCTCAACGTCGGCAACTCTAGCGGAGTCAACGTGCAACCATGGCCAAGGAGTGGTGGACTGTTCGAAGGATTGTCCCATAGAAGAACCTTCTCCTCAAGGACGCATGGAAGACCAACAAGCATGGCCTTTTCCCAAGCCTGTCTAAGTAGCATCTTGAAAAAGTTGGTGTAGGAAGCACCGAGTCTTGCGGCGGTGAGGACGTCGGAGCGGCGTGCGATTTCTCCCAGAGGATCGTCGTCCAAGGTCTCCCAGCCTCAATGAGGAGGAGAACCGCCTGGTGAATCCATGGGAGCAGCGACGAACTGCCTTCTCTTCGGGGGGAGGGGAATTGGCGAGGAGGAGATAAGAGCGTAGTAACCGCAGGGCCTCGTCCCTTCCAACTGTAGATCGTTCCTCGGCGAAGGGGTGAGGCTATTATTTACTACTAGTACTAGCATCATGGGACGTTATGGGATTGCATTATACTGTAAATAATAGCACTAGTAAGAAATTTTTTGCACTAGGTAGTAGTTTTTGGCGTGGATTAAGAAATTTTGGGTATGTTTTTGCCATTTTTTGTACACGCCAACTAGTGTCAAAAAACGTCTTACATTATGTGACGGAGGAGTACATACTCGTACTATAGCAGTACTAGTACTACTTTTCTCAACTAGTAGTGCGATGTACTGTACTTCTAGTCTAGTCTAGTATAGTGCACCAGTTTTGAACTCTTGAATCTCACGGCCAAGGAGCTACAGTTGGAAGTGGAGGGTACTACTGTTCTCTAGAACCATCGCTGTACTATCAATGTAGGGGAAGTACACCTGCGCACTGGCCTAGTGGGTACTCTCGGTGCTCTATTCAGCCGCTCCTCTCACGTAGCTGGCCTACTCAGTCGCTCCTCTCATGCACACACTAGCAACTTGTTTATCAGCGATGGTTACTGCGGGGGCAGAACATTTGAGTTATTTGGTACAGCGAGACTAGGCTTTTCGCTTCCATTTGTGGAGGTGTAATGGATCTCGTCGAACTTTGTTAGTAGTTCCTTCTTTATGAATGAGATGAAGCAAAGCTTTTGCCTCCGTTTCAAAAAAAACACGTCAAGAGGAATTTCTTTTATAGTAGAGCCGATAATGGAGTGAAGTCCGTGCGTGCAACGCCACAAGATACAGAGCAGTAGTAGAGCACTTTACGTACAAAGCCATATTGCATAGTTCCCAATGCCCCGCCAGGCTTTTCTGGCTCCTTGGGCTTAATTGGGAGGCGCTAGTTTAAATATGCTACTAGCTGATGAGGAAGCTACAAGCAAGGTGCGGCTAGGGCTAGCATGCAAGCGACGGGATGCTGGGAAGGAAAACACGTTCACGTGGCTAGGTTGTCCAGTGCACCCAGATTGTGGGGCCGCACGTCCGTTTGACTTCAAAACTCAAACTACCCATGTAAAATATTGGCTCGCAACAAAGTGTAGTAGTACTATTTTAAAAAAAGGCCGTCGTGTGTTCCGGCCGGATCGAACCCACAAAACGAGGTATACACTCCCGCGACCATTAGTAGTACTCGTTGGAGTACAACGCAACCTAGAATCGCCTTTTGTCGCTAGTAGTACGTACATTGTTCCTTACAAGAAACCCCTAAGAGCATGGTTAATAGTATAGCCAGCTGCTGGCTATAAGCCAGTGCCATGTCATCTACAGCCCATCTTATAGCCAACATGTACAATAATAGATCAAAAGAGTGTACTACTTTTTTATTATATGGCCCACTTCTCATTCGCACAAAGTGCCTAGGAGCACGTGCTAGAGCTGGCTCTTCACGAAGTGCCCACTTACCTTATCTCTCCTCTTCTCTTTCCTCCAACTAAGCATAAATATACTAGTTTATTTCTTATAGCACGCTGACTCAGCTCTATTGTACTTGCTCTAATAATGCAAGAAACCACTAAAATGCCAAGAAACTACTACCACTTGCATATGTGGCAGACTTAAGATAAGACTACCTTATCAACCAGTGTACATGCTCTAACCAAAAAATATCCTCGAGTGACCTCCTACCTCCGGCCCGTCCACCTAGTCATCCTCGGCCATGGAACGCAGCTACCGCCGCCGGTAGAAGGCGAGGTCAAAACCGCCAGCGGTGCGGAGCCCATGTTGCGGTAGCCCGGATGCCAGTTCCGTCCGGCGCTCGCGGCCGCTAGCTAGCCAAGATAGCTCCGTCCAGCTGCTTGTCTGCAAGGTTTGCTAGCTAGATTGGCACGGCAGCGCGGCGGCTTGCTCACACGCGCCGCGCTAAGGCCAGCGCGGTAGCTTGCTCGCTCATGAGTCACACTCGGGCCAGCCTGCCAACCCGTGCGGAGGCTAGCGTGGTGTCCGGCCCGCCCGGCGGAGCGGCGGCCAACTCGCTCATCACCGGCGCCACCGACGAACAGGCATCAGTACTGTTTGAAGTAATGTTCAGGAAAAATAATGATTTGAGGGGGAATAACAGGATAGAAGGTCAGATGTGGGTCCCTCGTGTCAACGGTCAAACAAAATGTGTTGGTTTAAGCTGCCTCATTAGCACGGACGTGTGGGCCAACCCTGTCATAAATGGGTTTAAACGAACCTAATCGGTAGGAGTACTAGGTAGTTTTTGGCGTGGATTAAGAAATTTTGGGTATGTTTTTGCTATTTTTTGTACAATAGATTGTTCCTAGAGCTGGTTGAAAGTGGTAGTTTTTTGTTAAATACTCTACATATTGTAAGTAGGAGCGAAAGTTAAGCTTTGTAAGCCAATAAGCAAGGCTAGTTACATAGTGCATATGTGTACATGATTGAAAGTAAATATCAACCATGAGTGACTAATATCTTGCTGGAAAACTCGAAACTATGGAATACTAGGGAAAAATGCATGGTTGGAAATACTAGCAATGTTCATGTCCGTTGCAATGAATCATAATTAGAATAATACTTATTCACAAACTTGGTACAAAACACTCTAATTTTGATATACATATGTCACTAGGGATATATTATGTTTCAATTAGAATATATTCCTTGGGCTGTTTTGGTGAGGTCAGGGAGGGATGTGGTTGGTTTTAAGATACTAGTTATTGGTTTTTCTGCAAATTGGTAGACAAGTGGGGTATTGGTGAGAAAAGGAAACAACTTACCTCACAATCGTTAGATGTAGATCTAATGGTCAAAACGACGGATGGCAGACACACCAGCATCACCAACTTAGTCTTGTGTAGGAGTACTAGCAAGATATGTGCATTGCACGGAACATCAAGATGCATTTTTTTATAAAACACTTGTTGTGATTGACCCTTGCAGGAGTAATCCCATGTGTAAAAACTAATGATATCTCGAGAAATATGAGATAAGGTGAAGAGGAGTGGGGTGTGGTGGTGGTTGGTGGTCGGACTGAGCGGAGGCATGGGGATTGACGACGCCGGCAGTGGCCACCAGGCTAGTATGTTCCAGAGGCTTCCTTTCTTAATTGCTCAACAATGAGGTTTGTTGGAGATAAGGATGAACGAGGGAAGGCCTTGTCTGCAAATGTGGAGAGGGGTGCGGGTATCTTTTAGTTTAATTTCCATCTGTCAGATATAGATCAGATGGTCTATATTGCAAGATGGCACACATACCATCATCACCAACTCAGTTTTTTATCAGAGAAGAAATATAAGTATGGAGATACAAATGTATTATCGATACTTGCTTCCATAAACTAGCATCTACATTCTATTCAATGCCTCGGCATGTCAGGCCTTAGCACAATGACTTCTCGACTGTGTAAAACAAAGATTTTCCCGTCGCCGACAAGGAGGGGGTGAAGGCATCACACTTTTTGGCTTGCTCTATTCCTAGTAGTCATACTAGGTGGTCTAAGCACATGTAGATTTATTCTTTTTCACGTCTCGTGTTCGCCATACTGCCATGACTGTTGATGAATAGACGGTAAGTTATTCACGGGGAAACCCTTGTTGAGTGTGTTTGCGAGACAGAGAGAGAGAGAGAGAGAGAGAGAGAGAGTGAGAGAGAGAGAGAGATAGTGTGCGTGTGTGATATGTTAGAGACTGAGGCAATGATAACAGATTCTTTGTGTCTATGTGTGTGGAGGATAGAGAGAGACATGTACATGGGGCTTTGTGTTGTGTAACATGGAGACACATATACATAATTAGAGAGCGAGTGTGTGAGATACACATGCGGACATGAGGAGAGATGAGGATCCAGATAAATGGGTGTTTGTGCGTGTCTGTGTGTGTTTGTGCACGCGTTTGTGTGTGAGAGGGAGAGAGTGTATGTGGAGTAGAGAGACCACTGATGATGTAAACCTAGTGTAAGGGAAGGGGAATGGTGTGACATGTGTAGTAGCGAGATAGCACGGGTGCAGGCGGGGGAGCAGACTATTTGGAAGGGACATCGAGTGTGTGTGTGGGAGAGGGGTGTGAGAGCGAGAGAAAGAGAGAGCTAGCGACGGAGAAAGAGAGAGAGAGAGAGAGAGAGAGAGAGAGAGAGAGAGAGAGAGAGGAAGAGAGGGGGCGAGAGGGGCCGTTTGTGTCCATAAATGGCGTATAGATAGGGATACAATGTTGATGTTATCCGAAATTGGCCTATGAACAGAGACGCAAGGGAAGCGAGTCATTGTGTGTGTGATAGGGACTTCATGAGAGATCAAGAATAGATGGTGTAGAGAACAATGCGCGAAATCGAGAACGATTATACATTAGGGAGCTATGCAAAGAGTCACAACATATATGTATACAGGGAAGGAGCTGGGGCGGGTCCGCATGTGGGAGAGATAGAAAGAGGAGAGTGGTACACAAGGAGACAAAGTGTGCTTGTTTGCAGTGGGGGTGGTGTGTGAGGTGAGTGCGCGAGAACCACATAACTAGGAAGATAGACGTTTGGAGGCGACGTTTTGTGTGTATGGGAAATATACACTCTACATAGTGCGTGTGCTTGGGTAAGAGAGATAGAGGGAGACCTAGAGAGTGAGGGAAGAGATGTGTGCATGCCCGAGAGACAAAGTGATAGAGACCTATGTTGGGTTCCGGACTTTACAAGAGAGAGGGGTGTTAATGCGCTCGTGTGTTGGTGTTTGGGGGAGAGAACGACTTCTCTATGTGTGTGTGTGTGTGGTGGGGGGGTTGATTTCAAATAAAGAGTGAGGTGTCTATATTTGAGGGACTTTAGCGTAATTGAGATATTGTGCACTCATGGTTGATCAATTTGTTTCACAGTTTGTACTATGAGATAACGATACTTTTGAGCATGCGTGATATACCTTGATGTACCAGAATTACAAACCTAAGATTGGAATTTTGGAATTCGACTCCATCATTAGCTTTTGTAATTCAATTAAACAGAGGTACATTTTTTAAGCCGGGATTTCGTGATTTCAAATTCATATATCAAACCTAGAGATATACACATACGGGCATGTTCAAACTTTATAATCATCCACTTTATTCATACACATACACATTTTTGCTTTTGTCATCATATTTAGGATAAACACATTTGGAATTTCATTTGAATTGGACCGTATGATGGTATTTGCTTGTAGTAGCTCAATGATCCATATTTGAATTGAATGGACAATCTAAGTTTCGAGTTGGAGACATTGATTTTCAAAACTTGCACATTTTTTTGCGTGCAAAACAAACAAATTGTCGGCATGATATCATAGTCGGCCGGATGAGAGTAGAATACTTATAATTTTAGGCGCCAAAAGCTTTCAAACTTCCCGCTCACATTGAAATATCACGCGCCCGAAAGTTTAGCCCTGCGATATTCCTATTTTACCCCTGCCACATGAACGGAAAAGGGATGCTTTGGTAACTCCATTGTTTTCCCCTCTTTGCCCCCAACATTCTTCCCCAGAGCCCCTCCCCTTCCCCTCCCCGACCCCCCCCCCAACCATGGCAAGCCGCCGAATCTAGTCCTCCGCCGTAGCGGTGGACCTCACACCCCG